>NW_020291658.1:159737-434058 GCF_003184785.1 Aspergillus japonicus CBS 114.51 | reverse complement strand
AGAGGAGAGAAGAGGAGGGGGAGCGAGCAGTCACGACATCTAGAAAGAAAGTAGTATATTTTACCCCGCCAGTCGGTCTCAACTTTCAAGAGGCAATACCCCTCGGTGGGGCCAAGCGCGTGGGATGGCCTCAGGTTCAACCGTTTTGTTCGACTTCAGCCATTGCTGGATCCAGGAATTGTCGACAGGACTACTCTAGTCCGGCCCAGGCGAAGCAGGTACGTACTGTACTGTACTTCCTTCATCTCGCATCTTCAGCTGCATCTCGTAGGGATAAGGAGCCGTGAGTGCAATGCAATGCAACATGCACTCACAGACATCAGCTGCAATCTGACATGATGTCACTTGGTCTGTTTCAACTTTCGGTATAGCCGAGAAAGACAACTGGAACTGCCAAAGATTCCTCCGGCTTCTTTTCCCTTCAGTTCTTCAGTTGAACAGTTGGACCAACGATTGGTGGAGACGACAGCCACAACACCTTACCCAGACAGGTCAAGCGCCGGAGAAATTGGGGTCCTCCAGTGCGTGGCCGAGAAGAGCGAAAATAGCCTCCACTTTCCTCCGTCCGCATGAGGGGAAATTCTGGCTCTTGGCTTTCGGGGAACCGAAAACGTGGGGGAGGTTAAGGAGTTGTACGGAGTACTGCATGTACACCGTCCACCGTCGCTCAACTCTCCACCGGGAGTCCCTCGTCCCCCGCTCGGAGAATTCCCCGTTCGGGTCGATCGACCAGGTTATACTACCTGAAGTGGTTTCAACTCTCGGTTACCTAGTAATATCCCGAATCAACACCCCGAGCGAACTATATGTTGCAGTGTAGGGAGTGAGTGCATGTCTTTCTGGTCCAATTGAATTCATGGTTGAAAACATCACAAGTCTGTGGCTCCAGTCCCAGATAACATAGCTTCAACGTGACCCAAGCGTCCACGATAATCTCGAATTGATGGCATCGAAAGGACCTACGTCCTGCGTATCGCACGGCTCTCAATGCTTCAAAAACTGTCCCTAGACCACCAATCAGATCCGGACCCCAGTCTATGCAGGGTCCTGCGGCACCGAACATTCTAGTGCAGCCCTATGAACCAATGCTTGAATTCTTACAAGATATGGGACTACCGCCATCCGGGCCCTGTCGGAGCCAGGAGCTTCCAAGTCAAACTTCGTAGTGAATTGTGAGGAAAGAGAGGACAGCGGGTTGAGGATCCCTCCCCGTTGGGGCTAGCCGTCGACAATGCCTCAAGTACGAGCATGATGGTGCTAATCCTTGAACTTATGGCTGCGGCGGGACTCAGATCGAGATCTAACAAGATTAGGTGTCTGCGCCATGCAATCCAACTTCTCGTGAATACAGGCTCTTGTCGATGGCAGGAATAGTCTGCAGACCATGACAAGAGGGAAGTCTAAAAGATAGACTTCTGCCGCTAATCTCCTTCTGGTGGGTGATAGATTAGTCGGTGTGCTTTTCAGCCATGTGACTGCAGAGATATTGTGGAATGTCCTGCGGAAAATTGTATTGATCCTGCCGTTCACAAGTGTTGACAGAGAGACTTCATCTACTCAGTAGTAATGATCAATTGATCGGTCTCTCAACGCCCAAGACCATAAAAAGATCTTCTGGAGTCAAACTATGCGACTTGATTCCATAGCCACATACGGACCCCTGGACTCATAAGTCCTTACTAAGCTACGCCCTTCCCTCTTGCCCTTGAAGATGTTATTACGTTCCTAGCTGCAGTTTGTTCCTAGTATTTGGCCATGTTCTTGGCCAGTTGCTTCTCATTATAGACCTACTTCTGCGTGCGGCTAGGCCACGCTGTTGAAAGCGTGGCCTATCGCTACTCTTCATGAACTCTATCAGGTACCCTCAGGTGAAGCAGGGACACGGAACCAAGAAGATACATTCCTCCCGCCAAAAGAAATGGCAGCCCGAACCATGCGGGCCCTAGACGCAGACCCAACCGAAACGCGTAAGCCAGCAGTGGACTGGCAATCACCATCCCAAATGACGTGATAGCTGCAGCTGACGAATAGAGAGTTCCCACGCGGTCCGGCCGGACCAGCGAGGTGACAAAGCTGCGGCATGACACTGCGAAGGCAGCCCCCAACGAGAACAGCACAATGCCCAGGATGAGAATGGCCCGTGATGCGGCGGTGGCCATGACAAAGAAACCAAGAGCGGAGACGCAACTACTTCCTTGTGCCAAGAGTAGGTCTTTCAGCGAGGCGGAAAGTTTGAAATACCGGACGAGTAGGAAGGACAAGGCTGGCATGATAAGTAGATAGTTTGCGAGTACGATGAGACCGCGCAAGGAGATGAGGAGGCTGGCCTGTAAGAATTGTGAGCTCATCACGCTTGTTGAAGAGAAAGGTGACGGCGATGATGCCACTTACATCGGCAATACTCCATCCGAACCGTTTCGACGTATATTGCAACAAGAGGCTCGTTGATTGCTTGCTGATGGACGTGACAAACAGGGCAAAGAGACAGATGGCGATGGCTGGGCTGCCGATCATCAACCTGGCCGAGTCCTGAAGGTCCTGAAGTTTGCCCTTGATATACTGCCTCACCGAGGTCTTTCCGTCCAGAGACGACCGTGTGTCGTCTTCACTGGTCACAGTCGCCGGGTTAATTCTTGATTTGGCGTCGTTCAGGGTTTCTGGCATGAGAAATGCGGCCAATGATCCGAGAGTGGCAACCCCAAGTCCGAGCATGAATGGCAGCCATGGATCACGAGTCATTAGATATGCACTGACTGGGGTGGCTAGGACTTCGGACACAATCACAATGCTGGTCAGGCGGAACAAGGCTGTGGCTCTAGAGGCAAATAAGCAAATGCGACAGTATGACTATCCATAGAAGGGCTATCGCATACATCTCTTCCTCGGAGAACAGGTCCGCTACCATAACCAGAGCAATAGATGAGAGGGTGATGTCCCCACCGCCAATGAGCCTCCACATTCCTGACAGCCAGACCAGCCGCAGTGGCAAGACAGTGGAATAAAAGCCTTGTTATCATTGCCTTAGCGGAACACAGTTCATGTAAGCAAGGGCCGTATTCCCACTTACACACGATGCGGACCCAAAGCTCCCCGAGGAGGGTTCCCAGAAGACCAAGAAGGAGGACCGGTTTGCGCCCCCAGCGGTCCGCCAACACACCATACGGGACAGACAACAGAATGCCTAGGATGTAGCGCCATCAGCATTGGCACAATGGGATTCAGCGGGTCATCATACCTGGTAAAACGTCGGATGTCTCTTTCTATCCATTCACGAGAGCCAACTCACTCTGCACCGGCTCAGACTTACAGATTTCTTCGGCTGGAACTGTGTCTGCTGGGTCGCCAAAAGTAGTCAGATAATTCCGGCAGACAATATTCTCGAAGATCTTGGTTTGGGGGGCGGCAGTCAAGTAGAATCCAAAATCCACGGCGAGAATGAGTATGGACGCTGCAATCATGACGGTCAGCTTTTGTGATCTCGAGGCGGATGCCGGTTGAGCTCTGTTCGCCTCTAATAGAGGCGCATTCTCATCGTGAGCATCTATCGGGTCGGACGTGTTCGCCATTGGATCTAGCCCAGTGATAGCGTTGCGTTCAAAGCTGTCAAGAACGGAATACCAGTCGACAGAGGTAAAGTAGGAAACAGTGGGAAAAGGTGAGCAGAGAGCTGGAGGATGAGGTATGCTACTGGGTAAGGAGAGGGGGCGCTACCTGGTAATTAGTGCCCACCGCTGGACGTATAGATTAACCCACTGCTAACTAACCCCTTGCGGCAAAGGACGAGAGTGAGATAGCATAGGACAACACCCAAGCTGACTGATAGGCGTCTGAGCGGGGAACGCCCGATGATGCCGCCAATTAGACCAGAATATTGACAATATCTTTACATATGCTTGGGCATAATCAACGATCGATGATGTGTATGAATTGATTGAATTCTACCCCAACCCAGTGGGAGGGCCCGCAGTGACGGCAATATCGCCCATCTGGAGCAGCAGTGCATGCTGTATACAAGTGCTAGTCTATAAGTAACCACTAGCGCTGAGCTCTGTCAGGTACCTTATCTGGGTTAATGATCAAGAGAATGGAGGTTGAGATGCATGTACAGGATGGCATGGTCAACCATCAATCTGGGTACGATAAGCCACACGTCTGAGCCAATTCACCAGTGCTGTAGCTAATTATTCTGTCCTGATGTACAGTACACCCACATTCAGTCTGAAAAGTTTATGGTAAGTTTTCATGTACTGTACTTAATGGCTGGAATAAAAAATAAGACTAAGTTAACCTTAGTTAACGTAATCGGACACCGAGCCGGCGCGACACCAAGCCGGCGGCCGCCGCGCCGCGTCTTGCACCCCCAGTAATTTAAAGTCAAAGAACTTGCCCAAACCGCCCTATATTAAAATATCTTATAATTCTTTTGGTGTTTTTCTTTGTATATTAATATAGCCGATATAGATAAATATTTAACTTTTACTGTTAAGGCTTTTAAAAGTAAAAAGTTTACTACAAAAACCGCCTGCGCTGCTGTATTTAATATTAAAATAAGTACTTTTAAAAATTATTTAAATAGTATTAAACTATATACTAAAAAAGATGCTAATTATAGAAAGCTATCTATAATTAAAAAAATATATTAAAGCAGTAGCTTTTTAATATAGTCTACTAAGGGCTGTTTTTTAAAATCTGTAATACTTAATTCTCTACTTAGCTGCTATATTAAGCAAAGTTAAAGCTAAATTAACAGGGCACTATATTAAAATATTAAATTATTTATTTTATTAAATATTATCTAAAATTAACATCTAAGTTTATATTAAAGTATAATTATTAATATACTAAATATAAGGATTTTTATTTTATTTAAAGATAGTTTAATCTTATTTGTAATATAGTTTAAAAATATAGTATTTTTAATAAAAATATATAAAATATAAATAAGACTAGATTTTAGATAAAAGTTGCTTTAACTGCTTATATAATCTATAGCTTAAAAATATAAGAATTATATACTAAATATATACAGCTAAAAAACTATAAATAAGTAATTTTAATTATTATAATTTTAGTTTTAAAAATAGTACTGCTACTGTAGATTATCTTTATAGTATAGAATTATTAATTAATATAGTATAAAGTCTATTTAAAATTATATTATTTAAATATTAATAAAAATAACTAAACTACTAATAAACTTAGCTTTAACTAGCTTTAAAATATATTTAACAGATATATAGTTTTAAAAACTGTTAGTAAATATTATATATTAATTTTTAACAGCTATAACAGTTATACAACTTAGTAGTTTAATTAATTCTGTATAGTATAGAAAATTATTTTTTTATATATACTAGTCTACTTATTATATAAACTGCAGCTGCTTAATATTATATACTTTAGACTATTAAAAAAGTTATATAACCAGTATATATCTAAGATTATTTATTATAAAAAAAATTAATTATTAAGCTTAATTTTTTACAGTTATATTATAGTATATATACCAAGGCCTTTTTTAATATTAATATACTTAGTAGATTCTGTACTACCGGCCTTATTTTTTTAAATTTTTAAAAGGTTCTTTTAATACTACAGATTTAATTAAAAATACTAAGTCTACTAATATTCTTATATTTTACTTAGTTTTTTTATTTTAGAAAAACACCTGTAAATTTATATAAACTTAGAAGATAGAAATAAGAACTATAAAAACTTATAGATTAAAATCTGGTATTAATAGTTTTATATAAAATTATTAAAAAAGTAATTAAGGCTGTAGAATAGTTTATATAGAATATAGTTCTACTTTAATAATAAATTAAGCAGTTCCAGTCTATCTAAGTAAGTAAAAAAGAAAAGAAAAAGGCCTTATATTATTATATATAGTATAGAAGTACTTTAACAGGCCAAAAGGGCTTTAATATAGTTTAGATATAAAAAGTTAAAGTAATTTAAACTGTAGTATTAAGGCCAGCTAGGATACACCGGCCAGCCCGCTGCAGTATATATAAAAATAAAAAATACAATTGCTTAAAATACTCTTATAAAAATAATAAGAATTAATATATATAGCCTTTTATTAGTAGTTTAATAGCCTTAGAAAGCGGCCAGTAAGGCAGTTAGCAAGGCGGCGGCAGACCGCCGCCGGCTTGGTGTTGCGCCGGCTCGGTGTCCGATTACATTAAGATGCTGTGCTTATATAAGCATTTTAAACTGAACCGTCGGCTCTGGCACTTTTTCGAACCTGAACTCGCCAACTCCGCGGCAGAGCTCCAGCCTTGAAAATGTCCTCCTTTCGCTCATCAGCTTTCCAGTCACTATCTCGGAGCAGGACCTCTTTCCTGCGCTATCAGCAAAGGAGGTGGGCTCAAGTACATGATGTCCGCTTCCTTGCGACACACCATGACCCCAAGCAGGTGCTGGACAGGTACAAGGCCAAGCTTGACCAGAAAGCCCAACAGTGAGTCAATAGCAATCCTCAAAGCCTCGCGATCACAAGTCTCATATGGAAACTATCAGGGAGGGTCATGAGAATATCGAATCGCTGAAGGATGCCTACAAGGAAAAGATCCAAGACTTTCGCCGTAAAGCATCCACCTCAATCACCCCCGAACCATCGACACCGTCTCCCTCCACCACCGGGCCTCCTCCCCTTCCAACCCCACCTCCCTCCCCTCAAGCTCAGGCTGCGATAAAGGCTACGACCTCCGCGAAATCAGGTGGCATTAAAGGCCTCGATTCTTTCCTCGACGTCGAGAAGATCCGCAGTCTGCCACCCAAGGAAATCGAAACCCTCTGGCGCCTCCGGCACGCCAATAACTCCTACTCCATCTGTGCCTGTATTCCCGTGGAGACGTACCAGCGCATTGTGTCTGCCGCGCGCCAGAACCCTCAGTTTATTCTACCTCTACCACGCAATGCGACGCAGTCCGAGGCCGCGGAGGGTGAGAACAGCGAGAATGCCAATGGTGGTGCAGACATCCATTTCCTCCAGTGGGCCTTCCACCCCCCGGCATCAGCCCCATCTCCATCTGCCACCCATGCTTCACTTGTCAACGCCCACACTTCCACAATCATCTTCACGCATCTTGCCGCCTACAAGTTGCATGGCTCCTTTGCCCAGCCGCATACTACCATTACCCACCATCTTGATCTCGCGGACGATAAGGGACTGGTCCTTATGCATGGTCAGGTGATGCCGGACTCAGGTGTTTCTATCACGGATGCCAGCTGGCTGGTTAGCTGCGTGCAGCGATTCTATGACTTCGGTGGACAAGCTAGTGGGCGCAAGGGAGAATTGTTACGCATGTTCACTCGGGGTGACGTGCAGAATTTCAAGATTGAAGAACTATTGGCTGAGGCCGAGAAGGTTTAGATGATCCCTGGTCAGAAAACCCGTGTACGATAGCAAGTCAAGTCAAGACCGTATTTCCACCTCGTATTAGAGCGAGCATTGCCAACTGGAAGACCCCTCGGAGTCGGGGAAACCGCCGTGATCGGCGCTAGCTCCTTCCGAGTCCGGTCAGACGTAACGGTGTCATATCACGTGACTACACTGTACATCATGCAGCCCCGCGCGCCTCCCCGGAGAGCCAACACGCGTCCCGATTTTCAACCGTTAAGGACCCTGATTGGTATCAGAGCATTGTTCCAGACCCCCGACCTCCTCCTTATCTACTGTACTACGTACTGTACATGCTACAATATCAAACTTCCCAACTCTTTGTCCCCAGTGTTGGGTCCCAACCGTTTCTGTGTCGGTCGGAGAGGTCCAGATCGACGGAGTAACTTACCTAATCAACGCTAGCTCCAGCATCCGAATTCCTCCGGAGATCGTTCGATTCGCATCATTCTGCGCTCAATTCTTGATTTATTTCGCAAGAACTTTCCTTCTTCCGCTGCATCTCCAGCTGCATTCCCAACCAACGACTGCTTCAGTAGCTGCAGTGTATCCTGTCTTGGGCGGCATAGTGTCGACGCCAGTGGGAAAAGCTGTCCGACTATCGCCTCATCCGCCCAGTCTGCGTGCTAGACGACTATCAACGCGCGCACGCGCTGGCTGTCCCCAGAAAGAAAACCGAAAACCCGCAGCAACGTCACCTCCCGTCACACTCACCGGCCGATAAAGCGTTTCAACCCCGCGGTCATGAGTTGAGGGATACAGTAACGAGGCACACCCCGCGGCAATATTGACGATATTTGCTTTTTCTCTACTCTTCTCTTTTCTCGGTCTCAACAAGTTCGAGTAACCCAAGACGCAGCCATGGCTCGGAGATATATGATCCCGTGGCTATATGACCTGGGGGTGTGGATTTTCACCCTCTGTCTGGACATTTTCTTCCGCGAGGTCTACTCTCGCGGTGCATGGCGGATCCCCAAGCGGGGCCCCGTCATCATTGTTGCCGCCCCCCATGCTAATCAATTTGTGGATTCGATCCTGCTGATGCGCATCATGAAGCACTATGCTGACCGTCGCATCTCGTTCCTGATCGCCGACAAGTCGATGCGTGAACCTTATATTGGGACTATGGCTGGATGTATGGGGGCGCTGCCCGTTGTGCGGTCGATGGATCATGTCAAGCCCGCAAAGGGTGAAATCTACCTCCCAGACCCGGAGAACGACCCCACATTGCTTAAGGGACGCGATTGTGATTTCACGAGTGAGCAGTTCATGGTGGGCGGGACTATTATTCTCCCCCGTGTAGGCAAGTCGAGTCCCGAGCAACAGGCAATTGAGGAGATCATAGATGCGAACACGATCCGACTGCGCAAGCCGTTCAAGACGTTCGAGAAGGACCACCCTCTTTATGATGCTCTGCGTAAGGGAACCAAATTCAAGATCGCTCCCCACATCAACCAGAGCAAAATGTTTGATGCGGTGTACCGCGAACTGATTGCTGGTGGCTGCATCGGTATCTTCCCCGAAGGTGGCAGTCACGATCGCCCCAGCCTTCTCCCATTGAAGGCTGGTGTGGCTATTATCGCTCTGGGCACACTGGCGCTGGATCCCAACTGCGGGCTGTCCATCATCCCGTGTGGTATGAACTACTTCCATCCGAACAAGTTCCGTTCTCGTGCCGTGGTGGAATTCGGAAACCCCGTTCAGGTGCACCCGGATCAGATTGAAGCGTTCAAGGCTGGCGGAAACTCCAAGCGGAACGCGGTGGGCTCTCTCTTGGAAACGATCACAGAGGCATTGACTACCGTGACCCAACAAGCTCCTGATCATGAGACATTGATGGTCATTCAGGCCACTCGTCGACTGTACAAACCGCTCAGAATGAAGTTGCCCCTTCCGGTCGTAATCGAGCTCAACAGACGTCTCCTCAAAGGCTACACCCAATTCAAAGACGAACCTAAGGTACTTCAGCTCAAGAAAGCCATCTCTGACTACAACCGCCGACTTCGTGCTGTGGGAATTCGCGACCACCAAGTTGAATGGGGCGACGTCAAGCACCGCCCCTGGTGGCTGGTTCTGGGCACCTTGCTCTACCGTGTCGGCGAACTTCTGACCCTGGCCGTTGGCACTCTACCCTCCGTCGCCCTCTTCTGGCCCGTCTTCGTCACCGCCAAGGTTGTCTCGGTGAAAAAGCAACGTGCTGCGCTAGCCAATTCGGTCGTGAAACTCGAGGGCCGTGACGTCGTCGGCAGTTGGAAGATCTTGGTCGCCATGGGTCTCGCTCCAGCGCTTTACACTTGGTACACCGTTATTGTGACCATCTGGCTACACTACTGCCGCCATGATGGATTCTACGCTTCTGTCGTCCCGTGGTGGATTAACGCCCGGACTTACATTTCCGACTCAATTCCGCTGGCACTCTTTTCCATCTTCTTCTTCGGCCTCATGATCTCTGTCTCCTTCGCCGGACTCCGCATTGGCGAGATCGGCATTGACGTCCTTAAGTCTCTGCCCCCTCTCCTCGTCGCCCTCGACCCTCGCTCCGCCAGCTCACTTGCCAAACTTCGCGCCGAGCGTCAAGCTCTCTCTGCCAAAGTTGTCGACGTAATCGACAACTTTGCCCCTGAAATCTTCCCGGACTTCGAATCTGAGAAACTAATCGACCATGAACATCCCGGAGACGATACCTACCAGTCTCGCCTCAAGAGTATGCCCCCCAGTGAGCCCGAGAGCCGCAATCGCAGCGCCAGCCGCAACGGACGCAGCCGCTCCCGCAGCGCTGGGTTCAATCTGTACGAGACCTTCCTCAAGCCCCTCAGTATCAAGTCCAAGGATGACCTCGGCGAGGTCAACCGCCGCATTCGGGACTCGATGCAGGAACGCGGGCGCCAACGAGTTCGCGAGGAGTACGACCAAGACGGGGACGAAGAAGTGGTGTCCTTGGACGGGTCGGCCAGTGTTGGTAGTGGCGATGTAGTCGTCGTGGAAGAGATGAAGAAAACGAAATGATTTAATGGCGTGTGTTTTGGGTGGCGACCATGATGTTGAGGCTGGCTATATGGGTATTTCTTTCACACTCCAAAGGGCTGTGACTACGCGCCAGCTGAGAGTGTAATATGGCAGCAATTTCTTTCGAGTCGTTGCCCTGCCCCGGACTGAGAAGTCATGTTGTGGTCGTTGTTGCTGCTGTTGTGAATGTCGATACCCTCCCTCCATTGTGCTTTTTATGTTCACTTTTGCCATGACCTTTTTGTTCTATCAGGCTTCCTCCGTGATTTATGCATATCTCATGTCTCCATCCTGTTGCGTTCTGCGATAGCTGATGCATTGTGTTTCTGCGTTTGATATGGGAAGAAAAAGCAGTGAATAAACAGTATCATGAAATCTTAATTCAATCCTCCAAGTGGTTGAATCCAATAGAGACTCGGTATAAATCCACCGTCTACCAATCTATACACAGGCGTGTGGTGCTTAGGGTAGTAGGACTGGACTGTACATACAGGGTGTATACAGGCTGTGCGAATAACAAAACCCAATCAATGAGGCAAGCAACATTTAAAACGATTGCAGAAAAGTAGATTACTGTGTTGGTAGTAATGCTGGAAGGGAAGACCCTGTAACCCGCCAAGGCGGGATGGCGCCATAGAGCGGTGACCAGGGGATGATGATGGATGCCTGACAGGCTTAGTTGCCAGGCCACGAAGGGGTGGGGAGGGGAGGTGGCTTTGCTTTTCATCCTCTTCTCCACACGAAACTCCAATCTTCTTTGACTTCGCCGAACTTTCATTATCTGGTTCGCAAAAACTTGATTTCCAACGCAGAAAAGGCTTTGACAAGGGGAGAGGCACACTGGTATGTATGAAGGTATGTGCATGTATTCATTATCTAAATGACTAGGTACTCCTGAGCTGTTTATGAGAAACAATGCTGATGATATGCTTTGCTCGCTGGATTTAGATTTATGTCATGATTAAGAGGTATCGTCATTAGCGGGTATTGTGCTAGGGGGACTGGAGTTGCACAGCAACTCGAAAGGGTTGGTTTGAGGTATGGTCGAGACGAACTCGAACCCGAACTCGAACATGTGACTCCGTTCCGAGTCTCGAAGGACAAGAGATCAAACACGCTTGTCGAGCAGAAGACCTCCAGTGGGGGTTTTGCTGGCGAATCCAGCTTCACGGTTGAAGACCTTCTCACCACGCAGCCAGGTCTCGCGGACCATGCCGCGAAGCGTGCGGCCTTGGTAAGGGGAGCACTTGTTCCGGAAGAGCATGGTGCTGGGCTCGACGACCCATTCGGTGGTATCGTCAAAGACACAGATGTCCGCGTCGTGACCGGGAACAAGATCGCCCTTCTGGTTCTGTAGGCCCACCTGACGGGCCGTGTTGGTGCAGCAGAGGCGCACGATGTCCTGGAGAGCTTGCTGGGTCATGGTCTCGTCGGTGCTGGTGGCGAGGCCTTTGCGGCGACTGATCTCGGTCCACAGAATAGGAAGACCCAGGCCAACAGATGAGATGCCACCCCATGCCGAAAAGAAACTGCCTTCGTTGGTGGCGGGACTTTCAGATGTGCAGCCGCCAGGCACGTCAGCTGGGAGAAGTTTCAAGTCGGGTGTGCAAGGCGAGTGATCCGACACAATGGTCTTGATGACACCGTCATCGGCGTGACGGTCGACCTCTTCCCAAAGGCGGTCCTGGTTGGACTGCGAACGGATAGGGGGGCAGCATTTGTGGCGGGTATCACCGTCACGGATCTCCTCAGCAGCCAGGGACAGATAGTGGAAGCATGTTTCGGCAGTAATGGGAACACCCTCCGCGCGAGCCTTGCGCAACAACGGAATCGCTTCCATTGCAGACAGGTGCACAATATGCAGAGGAAGCTTAGGAGCTAGATGGGACAAGGATAAGATCTCTTCAACAGCACGAGTCTCATAAGACGATGGACGAGATGCAAGGAAAGTGGAGTACGCCTCAACGGGCCCTTCCGGTGCAGGCTCCGTCTCTCCAGCCATTTCTGCATGGAACATCAGAGTTGTGGGCTCATCAGCTAATTCTGTCATAGCCTTTCGGATGTCATCCGAGGAGACGGCGGGGAACTCGTCAACCTACTTAAGGTTAGTATGGAGATACACTATCAGAGACTAAAGATGCAGGGGAACAGTCACCTACCCCACTATCGATAAGGAATCCTTTGAAGCCACGAACACCTTCATTCACCAGAGCCTTCAATTCACCGGCATTGCCAGGGATGATGCCGCCATAGAAGCCAACATCCACCCAGCACTTTCCATGAGCTGCACGGAGCTTCTCTTTGAAATTGGCTACTGTGGTGGTAGGCGGGATGGCGTTCAAGGGCATGTCAATGACCGTGGTGACACCACCAAAGGCAGCGGCCTGCGTGCCTGTATAGAAGCCTTCCCATTCGGTACGGCCGGGCTCATTGAGGTGGACATGGGCGTCAACCAACCCAGGCATTAGGACATGAGGGGAATAGTCCGTGTATGGAGTATCGGCAGGAAAGTCGGTTGCTGGGATCACGGAATCGAAAACCGCCGTGATCTTTCCACTGGTGCGGGAGATTACGATAGTGGCTGCCGTCAAACGCCCCGAAATGACGGCTCGCGAGGAGACAATCACTGTGATTGACGGTATTTGAACGGGCTCCATTTGTGGCTATGGACTGGGAGGACTCGAGTATGGAGAGAGGACAAGAGAGGAGAGGAGTCAAAAAGACAGAGCAGACAAAAGGTCGAGACAGACAGTCAGACTACTGAACACTGGACAAAGATAAGGAGAAGGAGGGCTGATAGGCCGATAAGGCGGAAATGGCGGTAGGCAAGGGATTCCTTTCTCTGATAAGGCAGGCAATGGGCGAGAAAACGATCGAGTCAGGCCCTCCGATAAGGGGTTGTTTAAGTATCCGACGTGATAAGCAGACATCGTTCCTCTTCGCCTCGCCGATTATCTAGTAGGCCAATCGTCCATAATACCGATCGAGTAACAGAAATCGGGGCCCACAGCAGTGACAGATCCACCGGGTCTTCCTCTCTTTGCCTCTCGTTTAACGGTTAAGCTCCAGACGATGGATTGGGTGAGTAAGAATATTCTGCATTTCACCGGAAAGGTGCAAGTTGATCATGAGCCTCCTTATCAGCTGCTCTCGTGACTTAAAGAAGTGCTTGTGTCGCATCGTGGAAGGTTTTCTTTCTTTCGTTCTCTTCGTCTTTGCGACCTCCCTTTCATTGTTGCTCCCGTCCAGGCGGCACACACTCGCGAAGGGGGGGCTGTGAAATGTCCGGGTCTGTGTGTTCTTCACCCATGGGTCGGATGTATCGGGCGCCTCCGGCATCCGCCATCGGGGGTCCCCTGGGGCGAGACAAAATTTCGACATTTTTCTGCCAAAGGAGATGCTCTTACTCGATCAAAACTCGGAGGGGTACCTGAATTTGACATTTCTCTTACTCGATCGAAATTCTCCCGCGGCCGCGGGATGGTTGAGCATTGACCCTCCTCTTCCCCTGTTGTTCCGGAGGTTTTGTGCGTGGCCTGGGCTAAGTGGATAAACATTGCCGGTCTCTCCAGACTCCAGAGAATCAAGAGAATCTAGACTGGGCGCGGATTGGAATTCTGGCACTTTTCCCATGAATTCTTGCCCGTCCGGTACTCCGTAAAGTGCGGGAAACAACGCAGAATTGACCGCCTTGAGACAGGATTCTGCCGGTCTGTTGTTGATTAGGTTTGGATAGCCACCACATACATCGTTATTCTGTCTTATGCTCAAAACTTGTCTCTGCTTGCCTTCCAGGGGGAGGCGAGGATGGTGATGGCATCTCATTATACTTCAATGAGGTCAAGTTGACTCGATCTTTGCCCGCAGGCGACTGCACCACGCCGATGACGGAAGATCAACAGGCGGTGTAGTGTAAGTCAGGCCTCAGTGCCGATATCGAAGCGTCCCATGGAATTGGGGCGAGACTCTGCTTCCCTAACAAGGGTAGTGCATGGCAGTAAGTATGAAGCGAAAGTCATGTGCAGAACATTGGACCCCCCTGTTTTCTTCTGCAGAAAGCCAAAATGAGATCAATTGCGTCGGCTATCCCGGCTATTGAGCGTGTGGTAGGAAGGAGGTCTCACAACTCGGAAATGGAAAAGCGGAGGGGGAGGAGAAGAGGGGAAAGGGAAAGAGAAATTGTGGACTCAGGCTGAACTCGACTCGATGATCGATGCTTGCCTAAAGAGGAAGTGAATTGCCTTTGTTAGGTCACGTGTCGTCGTAGTGTTGGCGCAGTGGTTGCGATCATGAGGCCTACTCGAATACGAGATATCCTAGTCCCGAGCATAGCTCTTCGCTGGTTCTGCGACACGACAGCCACTGCATGATGTTACAGGAATGCAGGTCTTGATCGTTTAGTTGTTTGATTGTTCGTCTAGATGTATAGTTATCACCTGATGCGCAAATCATCAATCAAACGCAGGTTACAGTCCATTGATCCCGTCCTTGAATTGACGAATATCATACTCCTCAGGGTATGTCTCCAGTATACGCTTAAGATCTTTCATCTGCTCTTGCGCCTCCTCCGTGACCTCCTCGTACACCCCCTCGAACGCAGACCGAAGTGGTGGTTTCAACTCACGCTCGGCCTCGCCAAACTCTTTCAGCACTGCTTTGCGAAGCTGATCGCGTGTGTCTCGCTCAATATCCTCGTTCCAGATCCCTTCATTCTCCAACCACTTCCGCAAACGGATAATCGGATTGTCGCGACGCTTCCAGTCCTCCACCTCAACGCGGGCTCGATAGGCAAAACTGTCATCACTGGTGCTATGGTGTGAGACGCGATAGCTCATCGCCTCAATGAGAACTGGCTTGCCGCCGTCAGTCAGAGCGATTCGCCGTGCCTCACGCATCGCTTCGTAGACAGCAAAAATGTCATTTCCATCAACCCGAATAGTATCAATTCCGTAACCAATTCCACGACTCGCGATGCCATCACCGCGATATTGCTCCAGGGTTGGCGTTGAGATGGCATATCCGTTATTGCGACAAATGAAGACTACGGGGCAGGATCGTGTCGCGGCGATGTTGAGACCTGCATGGAAATCGCCTTCGCTGGCAGCACCTTCACCGAAGTAGCAGGCTACGATTCGAGGTGGTATATCAGGGTTCTGGAGGGTTTGCAACTTCAAAGCATAGGCGGCGCCAGAGGCTTGTGGTATCTGAGTTGCAAGAGGTGACGAAATTGTGTGCTGTATCGATCAGCAATCATACATCAAAGCTCCCCACTCCGTACACGTCACTTACAGTTCTCGGATAGTTTTTGCCATAGTGAACGGGCATATTACGGCCTTGGCTATTATCGTGTTGATTGGCAAAGAGTTGGCTCATGAACTCTTTCATGGTGAATCCTCGCTGTTGGAAGACTCCGGTCTCACGATACTGAGCGAAAACCACGTCGTCGGGAGTCAATGCAGCAGCGGAGCCAACGCTGATACCCTCTTCTCCAGCAGAAACCTTTCCGAACCGTTAGATTCTCTCCGTAGCAAGTGCTCATAAGCTAGGTGGAGTGGGCTTATCACCATGTAAAAGCTCAATCGGCCTTGCCTCTGAGCCTCGAACATTATGACATCCATGACGCTCACTAGCCATGATCAGATGCTAAGTGGTCACCGAAGGGAACAGGTTCCCACCTACCCGTCATCATGTTCTTGTACCACTCCAGTATCTGTTCCTTCGGTATATCGAGGGGCTTGCGCCTCTTATCAACCAGGACTCCGTCGGAGTCCATAACTCGGTAGGTAGGGATGTTGGACACTTCGGTGGGGTTGATGAATTCCATATCGGTGGTGAATTTGCTATTGACAGCGCCTGGAAATCGGACTCTAAGATAATTTTTAGCGATCGAACTCAAGACTTTGCTGAAAGGAGAGCCTTGTGGAGCGCCATACCGGTCAGATCCCGGACGCTGCGATATAGAGCTACCCCATCGCTGAGATATCACCGGTAAACGTGCATAAAAGCGACTCAACGAACGAGGAATGCTGAGGACCATGATGTATCTCTATGCAGTGCTGAAATCGCACAATGATGCTGTGATAGAAAAAGAGATCCTCTGGCATGTACGGGCAGCTGCTATCTATCCAGTCTCCCTGGAATTCCTGGGGAATGCGGAGAAGGCGGTTGGCTTCGGCCTCGACGTCACATGGACACCGGGGATAGCCGCCGCAATCTGTGAGTTGAGTTTGCTTTGTTTGCGCAGATGACCTAATACTCATCGGTGATCGACCTGCAAGCACATGACCAGAAGTAAGATCTTCTTTTCGATATCATCATTGTCGTTTATCGATCCTCTCCGGTATTTGGATACTGTGTTGGTGATCCAGAAGGTTGACAACGGCTTCTGGGCTCGGTATGGGTCGGCCGAGACTAACGAGCTCGGTGAGCCTGTGAGGAGGGAGAGCTTGTTCCTTCGGCATGCCGATCCTCGGGCCGTGTTTCCGTGTGAGCCGTTGGTGTGAAAGCATGGACTTTTTCAACCCAGTGGACTCTATCTCAGCCATCACTATCGATTTTCAGGATACACACTACGTGTTTCTTTCACTCGTCAGACAAGAGATTTCACCAGATTGTGGCTGAGTTGCGAACGCACAGACTATACTCCAGTACAGCTCACTCAGGTCTGACAGCCCCGCTCGAGAGCTGTGTGAACTGTGAATGGCAGCTTCATGGCTTTCCTCCAGCTCTGTAGTCTTCCGAGACACTGACTGGAGCCCCATAGCACGTTTCAGCTCGGGCTATTGGGTGGCATAACCACTAAATCCCGGGTAATCATGCTATTTGGCCAGCGGACATACCCAGATGAGACAGTTCCTCTCTTCTTTTTGCTCGACTCCTCTCGTATCTCTGCTCGAGAGAATGACCAGTTAGTTAGGGAAACAGATTACATCGGGTGTAGTCGGCGCCATGCCTGCATCAAAGGCCCAGATCTCTTCGCTTAGAACAAGACCGTAACGCTAATGGCAGAGCTATGGCGTTTTCAAAGGCGTCGCATATACACCGGGATAGCACGGAGCGACTAATGATGACTCGGTTGCGCTGGACGGAAATACTCTTAGGAGTTGTGCACCGGAAGTTGGCACCAGAACCAACATCCGGTGACATGGACAGTGAAGTAGTTATTAGACCTATATACAATACAAGAGTAGATCGACTGGTGGAGCTATAGCTCCGCTGGTGGTCGTGGAAGATACCGGATTGCGTATGGTTGACGAGCAGAGGTCGTATAGATTTCCTACTTGCGCTTCAACCGAGGTATAAGGTTGATTGCCATTACGCGCGGAGATTACCTTTTTCACAACTCATCGTCGACAAAGATGCTGGATTTGAAGCTGTCGAAAAAGAAAGGGGACGGACATCATTCCGATGTCTCTTACTTGACTACGGAGCCTACCTGATATATTTTTTCACCGTAATCAATGCGAACGCTCGGTCGGCGGGAGCTGGCGAACTGCCTAAAAGGGTAATCATCGCCTTTCCCTCTTCCCATCCCTTGTCTTCCACTTTGTCGGAGTATCCTCTGACTACTTTCTATTTCTATCATCCACATCCACATCCACATCCATATTCTCCTGCTCAGCTCTTTACTCTGTCTCTCCAACTTTCATCATACCTCTTGCAAATATACTCATTAATAATCCTTTCCTTTCTTCTTTCCCCCTTCCTCTTATAGACGGTGCCCGCCTCCCTGTTTCAACCCTCCGGCTACTGCCGAGTGCCGCGCAGCCATTAGCGATTGATCGACCGAACGGGCCAACCAAATCCCATGCACCATGGATCCGCTTACCTCCCTCCGGCAGCTGGTCCAAACCCATCCTCTCATCGATAACCATGCTCATAATCTCCTCAACAAGTCCAATGCGTGCAATTATGCAAAGTACGCTTTCGAGCAGATCACCTCAGAAGCACAAGGCATTGCTTTAGAGAATGCGCCTCTTACGTTGCCGCTCCAACGGGCTGCTCATCAACTTGCAAGCCTGTATGACTGTCCCACTAATGATTGGGACAGCGTCAAGGCGGCTCGAGATAAATGGGTAGAGCGCGATTATGATGACTTGATCCGTCGCTGCCTCGAAGGAACGCATAGCCTTCTCCTGGATGATCTTCTGACTGACGAGGATATTGAGCCGTTTGACTGGCATGATCGCTTCACTGCAGCTCCGACTAAGCGAATTGTACGGATTGAGGTGGTGGCCGCCCAGGTCCTCGCCTCCATTCTCCCAGAAGGATACTTGGAGTCCCTGGATGACGTGACCAATTTGAGAGAGACCTTTGATCGATTCCGTGAAAGCTTTCATCAACATATCGAGAAGGCTATTGCAGACCCCGTTGTAGTGGGGTTCAAATCTGTCGTCTGCTATCGAACTGGCTTGAACGTTCAATCCGCTGATGACGAGGGTGATGACAGCCGTTTACTGCAGTCTTTTGCCCGAACAATCCAGCAAGGGAGTGGTTCCTCGTACCGTATCGAAGACAAGCCCTTGAACGACTGGGTGGTTCGGCAGACTCTGGACTTAGTCCAAGTCGCCCGTACCACAACACCTTCAGGCCCTAATAAACCACTGCAACTTCACACTGGACTGGGTGATAATGATATCAACTTGATCCTTTCAAACCCCGCCTACCTACAAGATCTAATTGCTCGATATCCCAAGGTGGACTTTGTTTTGTTACACTCTTCTTACCCCTACACCCGCGAGGCAGGTTACCTTGCATGCGTGTTCCCTAATGTCTATTTGGATCTAGGAGAAGTGTTTCCGATGGTGAGTCGGGATGCTCAAGAGTCTATAATCAGAGAGAGTTTGGAAATAGTGCCGACCAACCGGCTCCTGTGGAGCACTGACGGCCACTTTTATCCGGAGACGTACTGGCTTGCTAACAAGCAATTCCGCGATGCACTAGAGAAGGTTCGTACGAATTGCCTATGATTTATTGACGTTGTGAGCTTACCCATTTTAGGTTCTTGTGGACTATGTCCGTCAAGGTGATTTCGCCATTGACCAGGCTAAGGCCGCAGCCGCAGATATTCTTTTCCAGAACTCGAATCGCCTTTACATGTTGAACGAGACTGCAGCTTACGACGAGACACAGAAGCATTTGTCTCGGCCTTTACAGGGATCATCAAGCGATGAGTGGGAGTGCTTTGTACGAAACAATCCGGATGTGAAGTACATATGGCTGCAGTTCTTCGATTACACCGCGACGTTACGCCTACGCATTTTTCCGGTGCAGGAATTTACCAAGATCGTACGCAACCAACGTCGCATTGGAGTCTGTCTAGCCACTCAGCAGATGCTTCAGAACGACTCAGTATGCCCCGAAGGCTCTACAACTGGCCAGTTCTACATGCAGCCGGATTTATCTACACTTTCCCGCAATGTAGGGCTGGACTCCAAAAGTGCAACCGTTATGAGCTGGTGGTTTACAGAGGAAGGCACACCTTTGCCGGGATGCCCTCGAAGCCTTCTGCAAAATGTGACCGCCCAGCTGCAGATTGAACATGGTATTCAAGTCCTTTGCGGCTTTGAGATCGAAGTTGTGTTTATGAAATGCATTATAAACCCCGATACCAAAGAGGAGGAATTCGTTCCGTGTGTGAAAAATCATTCTTGGTCGCAAATGACCAGAGAGACCAGGCGCATGGTACCTTTACTCGAAGAGATTGCCGAGACTCTTGCGTCTATCGGCATTGACCTCCAACAATTCCACGCCGAATCCGCCCCAGGTCAATTTGAATTTGTCCTTCCGCCTGGGTCACCTGTGGCGGCGGTTGATACCCTTCTGAAAGCACGGCAGGTAGTAATTCAGGTTGCTGAACAACATGGTCTTCGCGCGACGTTGCATCCCCGTCCTTATCCTCATGCTGCTGGCACAGCTTCTCACGCGCACCTTTCTATCACCCCATCCACGAAGGAAGATAGCTTTCTTGCAGGTATTCTCCAACACTACCCAGCCCTGATGGCCGTTGCTCTCGCCGGAGAGGTTAGTTACGATCGGGTCTGCTCTGGTCTATGGGCCGGAAGCGAGTGGGTTACTTGGGGTACCCAGAACCGCGAGACCCCGATCCGAAAAATCTCCGCAGGGCACTGGGAGATTAAGACCTTGGACGGACTCGCAAATATGTATATAGCCATGTCGGCATTTTTGGCTGCGGGCTACCTTGGCTTGAAGAACAATGAACCGTTGACGGCTTCTGATTGTCCATGTGAGTATCTTGAATTGTGGCTCTCGCTGCCAGAATCTGCCTTTGCGTTTCACTCTTACTGACTTAGGACAGATGACGCTGCAACATTGGATGAAGCGGGCCGTCAATCTTATGGTATCACTACCCAACTGCCAAAGTCGCTTTCTCAGAGCCTTGATCATCTGGAAGCGGATACTGCGTTGCAGGACATTCTTGGTGCAACCCTAGTCGAGAACTACCTTCTCGTCAAACGCGCAGAGAAGAAGAAGTTGGATTCAATGGACGAAGATACACGGAGACAGTGGCTGTTGGAGCGATATTGATCCGAGCGGAGCGCATAATTAATTACATAGCGAAACGATTTTCCTGAGACGGCCAGTATATCTACTTCTTTTGAATGATGCCCGTTCGAGCTGGTAATTACAAAGGTGTCTGTTAGTGGACTCGAATAATAAATGAATTATGTTGATTCCGGCTTTCTGAAATTTGATACATAAGAATCACGGGGTTTCTTCCTAGTGCAAAAGGCCCTCCATCATACAGATGTGCCGCCTCATCCACTTCCAGGTTGAGCTAACTTCTTCCCATCCCAACCCAACAATTGCCTCTTGCATCACTTACAGACGAATCAAGAGGCGGAAGAATTACTACTACATCCTACACCAAAATGTCGCGGAATGCTTATGACATCGCAGGATTATTTGGATAATGTGAATTGACTAATTAGTATACTGCTCAGAAGACACCTGAGAATCATGACCTCGTATAGGGGCTCAGCGCTTGCGCACCGCGCACCAAAAAAGTAAACAAAGAATGATATACACTCAGACAGTAGACAGGGGTATCGAACAGTTTCATCATCGGACATTGCAGTCAGCCGTAAGCTCATCTCGAAGGCATTCCCAGCAGCTCTCCGAGTTCATCACTGGTCAGTGTGCTTCTGCGCCGGTCACGTTGCGCTTTGCTAGAACCCTTGAGATTCCGGCTGCGTTTGCGGCTCTCGTTCTCCTTACGTGTTTGCTCGGCAGCCCGAGCCTCGTTTTCTACTGCGGCTAGCTTCTGTGGCACACTCATTCGCGTTGGATTGGAGCTCTGGTTTTTGTGTTAGAATGATGTTTTCGATCACAGGCAAGACGCTGACTTACTTGAGGAGAAGCAACCTTAGACTCGGTCTTTTCCTTGGCTGTCCTGCGCGTCACCATCTTAGAGCGGTGAGCTTTTACTGGGGCGGTTTCATCTTCGGGTTGCGAGACAGTATTGGGTGAATTCTGAAGCCCGGGCGTGAATGAAACCTTTCGAGGCGATCGTCCTGTCATGATATTGTCGCTTTTCTCCTTCAAAGCTTTGTTGTTCTTCTTCACTTTGATT
Source organism: Aspergillus japonicus CBS 114.51 (assembly GCF_003184785.1). NCBI lineage: Eukaryota > Fungi > Ascomycota > Eurotiomycetes > Eurotiales > Aspergillaceae > Aspergillus > Aspergillus japonicus. Next base: position 412,054 of record NW_020291658.1, on the reverse strand, counting down.
TCTCCTGACGGTGGCTTGATCTTTCGATCAGACAAGGCGCGATTAGTCTTGCTGGAGGCGGATGGTGCTTTTTTCTCCTCTTTTTCTTCTTCCTTAGCCGGCCGATCCTCGAGGACAGGTGACTGCATGGCCGCCTGATCGTTATCTTCTTCTTCTTCGTCTTGTCTCAGAGTTGCATCCAAGCGGAAATTGAGACTCATTCCCCGACGGAGCTCCTCCGCCTGCACTGAGTGTCCTCCATCAGCAATGCGCCTGTGCCACCCATCCATCATCGTCAGCGCCTGACTCCATCTGCCCTCCATCTTCTCCCAGCCTTCGCGGAGACGTTTTATTTCTTCGTCGCGCACTTCGACCTCCTCAAGCGGTACGAATGAAGGATTGGTGAGCAAAGTTCGGAGATGATCGAGTACGCGGTCCATCTGGGCGGATAGCTCGTCGCACGAGGCCGGAAGACTAGTGACCGAGCCATGGGACAACCTAGGAGCCCTGAGGCTCATCGTGCCGGCGAGACCGCCTTCCTCCTCCTCTGTAGACGACAAGCCCTGCAAATCCTTGAGAGTCTCGACTGTTTTTCGGGCTAGGTTGATAAGGGTGTCATTCTCGTCGCTCAAATTCTGGCAGAGCTCGGTCAAGAAGTCGTTGGTTTCTTGCTTCAGGCTATAACCGGGATCGCTCAGACCTTCGCCACCAGCGATAGATCTTGGACGCGGACGCTGGCCGGTGGTCGGGTTGATATTGATGGTTGTGACTGTCAGTCCATCCCTCCTTCCTCGTTGTCGCTCTGCCAGGTGCATCTTGAGCTTCTGCATCTCGGAGTCGCGCTTGCGAATGTCATTGGCGCATTGAGCTCTAACTTGCTGGATGGTGGCTCTCATTCGCTGCACTTGCTCCTTCAGTCCTCGGATAGTCGCCTCAGCCCCTGAAATGGTGGCCTTCAAGGATCGTTCTTGCGCCTCAGCCAAAGCCAACGATCGTGTGAGTTCGGATGCCTTCGCCTTGAACTTGTCCTGTTTCGAGTCATCAGCATCAAGCACATCCGGGGTCCGCTAAACGTATTATGTCTCGTACCAGTTCCGCAGTTCTCTGAGACTCCTCCGCTCGCAGAGTCCTGATCGTAGTTGCGAGGCTCTCGCGGTGTTCGGCTTCGCGCTGCAGGACTGTCAGCCAATTGCTAACCGGTGAGAGCCAGTCCAATCACATACATCTCTGCGCAGGACCAAGTCATTGACCAAATTGATGATCCTGCCCATGGTGGCTGCGGAGCCTCCATCTTCATCCTCGGGATTGGCGAATTCGATGGGGCGGCCGCTTTTCAACAGACCCCTGGCCAATAGTACATTGTTGATGTAGGTGGATGCAGCCTGCAGATTCTGTGGCTCCATGGCTTGCCAGCAAGCTTAGTGGCACGCAGGTGCTATGCAGAGAAAACTGCTCTGAACGAAGCTGAATCGAACCGTCGTCTTTTCTTTTGGTTTGCCCGACTGTTATTTTTCTGTCGCGGACGGAACCCCCCCAAAACAGGAAGAATGTAAACACCGTCCACCGCCCACCGCTCACCGCCCATCGTCCCATCGTCCCATCGTCCCACCGCCCCGGTGGGCCTCTCCGGCCGGCAATAACAGCCATTCCCGCAGCTCTGCTTACCTCAGCCACTTTACGTTAGTTATCGGGCGTTAACTTAGGTATCCCCACTTTCCTTATCGTGCGCGTCGTCCACGCGTTTTCCTTACTTTTCCCCAATTCGGCTTCTACTCTTCTATGTTGTCTCAAACGCCTGGCCATTATGACACTGGTCATTCGCAGCGAGGGAGACTCCCTGCAGCAGCGAGGACAGTTGCTCTTCAAGCAGGGTAACTATCAAGGTGCTCTGGATGCGTTCACCGAGGTACTGCTTGCCCTCCGCGGTTGGTAAGGTCAGGAAACTGACTGATCTGGCTCCATAGGCTCTCTCTTGTAAGAAGGCTGATGTGATGAGCATACTTGATAATCGAGCAGCTACATATATCAAGCTTGCCCAGTATGACCGCGCTCTGACCGATTCTCGAAACATGGTTCGGAAGGACACCAAGGACGGACGGGTATGCTCTGCCTCGTATCGCATTGACATTGCTGCCACCAAGTGCTAAGTCTGGGCTTCTAAAGGGTATTCTACGCTATGGTCAAGTCTTGCTCTTGACTGGTGATCGTGCCAAGGCCTTGAAAGCATACGGCTACGGGCTGAAGTCACTGTCCAGTGATAACCCGCGTCGCAAGGTACGTCAATACCCTGCCGTAGAAAGTAATCTACCCCAGGGGATGATGTGTACTCAAGTGGGTTAGCTTGTCCTCCAAATGTACTGCAAAGTGCGTGATGCTGCGGCAGTCAAACGTCTTGATCCTTTCAGTGTCCTGCCGCTCGAGGTAGCTATGATGGTCCTTCAACATCTGACTTTCCGGGAAATTGTGTAAGTGCAGTACAACTGTCTACTGTCATCGTTATCACTGACAGTCAACGCTTTAAGGATCTGTACTCGCGTGTCCAAAGGATGGCAACAATTTCTGTCATTGCAGGATCTGTGGATGCGTCTTGATCTTAGCGAAGCCCGTCGCAAAGCGACATCGCGCTCCATCCGAACATACATTCAGCGTTCGCGTGCCATGCTTACCCATGCTATGGTGACCAACATAGCGACTACTTCTCATGGCAAAGTGCTTGATTATCTCAGTAGATGTCCGAAGCTGGAGAGCCTGGAGATTGGCGATCCCATCCAGCGTCATGACGGACTATACGACCATTTTAAGAGCTGCAAACAATTGAAGACTCTGGTCATCGCTAAAGGAACACCTGTATCACAAGAGAACATCGCCAATTTCTTGACGAGCCTCACCAATCTTGAGCGCCTAGAGATCCATAATGCGCAGCCTTCACCTGAGACCAAAGTCCGCTGGCCCGCCCATCTCCCAAACCTACGGAGCATTACCCTCGCTACTGAAGGAGCAGCCGTGCCACCACCAGGTCGCGTAGCTGCCCTCTATCTCCCGGCTGCAACGGTATGTATCGCATAATCGTAAACTTCCTGTTCCTGCTTATTAAGTCTCCAGCATTGGACCAGGCTAACCCTGACAGGCATCGCAACCCTGCACAATGCCCAACCTCGAAGAAATCCGGATCGACTCGTACCCCAAAATCTGGTCCCCATACACGCTATCATTCGACCCCAACCAATTCCCCAAACTACGAAAACTAGAACTAAAAGGCGTCTTCATCGGAAATTTCGCATTACCCCCCACCCTCGAGCACCTCAGCATCCACGCAGGCACCTGCCCGCTTGGCCAAGTGTTCCCTTTCCCCTTCGACCAATCTCCACACCTCCAACACCTGCACACCCTCATCCTCCGCGACCTCGACTGGGTCACCCACAACACACTCCGTAAATTCCTCGTCACCGCCGAGGCGCCGATCCGGAAGCTCGTCGTGGCCAGCTGCCCGAGGCTCGATCATGCGCAGCTGGAGCGCATCTTCACCGAACATCCCGTGGACCTGACCGAGCTCGGGATCTGTGCTCTGCGCGGCGCCACTGACATGAGCGTAAAAGCGCTGGTTCGGCATCTGCCACATCTGTACGCTTTGGACGTCTCGGCCACCGATGTCACCGGGCGTCTGGTCAGGACGTTCGCCGATCCGGCGTCGTCGTCCTCGGAGGTTTTGCCGCGACTGAAGTACCTGAACGTTGCGTACTGCGAACATGTTCTGTATGAAGCCGTCGCGTATGGTCGCGCGCACAATATCAATGTCGTTACGCGCTGAGCTAGTCATGAAGATCAAATGCCAGACAAGAACTGCTGGCTCAGTTCGTTGACCTCGTTCGTTGGCCTCGGTAAACGTTTGTCCTTATACTGCAGCGACTTGTCTTCCGCTGTTGGGCATCAGCTTGGCTTAAGGGACTCTCTTAGTCAACATATCAATCAACCATTATTCGAGCTGGACAAAGGACGCACTGCCTAGAACTTCTTTCATAATAATTCGGTTAAAGCCCGCACAATAGCCACCAGCGCAATACACCACCAGCACTGTGCCACCAAGTACCAGGAAGGGCGATTTCTCAGGAGAAAACGTCCTAAACCCAGCGCCACGATCCCGACTCGATCAACGGAAACAAATGTTATGTTTTTCTGTGAATGTGTCTATTGAGGACCATTTGAAATCTAACTTCAATTGTTGTTTGAGTTTGCCTCCCAAGAAGGAGTCTTATCTAAATCATCTACATACCACAGCCGGATGATATCTATGCCAGAAATTGATGAGTTCACGTGTGTCCGGTAGATCTCTATCCACTTCTAGAGCTATAAACTCCCCCCAACCTACATCGAAGTCCTCTAAGCATCCCACCAGCCCTCCAGATATGTCCGTAAGTCAATCGTATCCGGCCTGTTCAGATGCGGCGTCAAGTCGGCCCCCGTCTCGAGTTCCCTCTGCGTCCACCCATTCCCGAAGTAGGCGAACCGATTTCCGCTCGGGTTGGTGTAGGTGTACTCCCAATCTTCCCACCGAGGATCCCGCCGCAGGTAGTTCAAATGCGACGCGCTGCCGGGAAACAAGCCATGGATGCGGCCACCCGGCCGACCGCCGTTATACCACGAGCGACAGTTCTTCTGTCCGGGGGTCGAGTCATCGTTGCCCGTCCACACCGTGCGCGGATAGAAGGTATCACAGTACTCGACAAAGTCATCCGTGGCCGCCTTCGACGGCGCCAGAGACTTGATGCCCTGCGCGCGGAGCTTGCGCAGCAGCTTGGCGATGTACGTGATCTGGTTCTCCAGGCAGTTCGGCACGCTGCCCCCCTGGCCGGTGGAATGGGGGCCACCAATCCACAGCAGGTTCGGGAATCCCGGGGTGGCCATGCCGAGGTAGTTGTAGGGGAAGCCGTACAGGCCGTCGTGCGCCCATGCTTCCTTCAGGTCGACGTTGTTGGCGATGATCGAGAACGGGGGCGCGTGATCCACGTTCGCCCCCGTCGCGCAGATGACGATGTCCACGGGCCGCTCGACCCCGTCGGTGGTGACGATGCCTGTCGGCGTGAACCGCTGGATGGGCGTCTGGATGTAGCTGACGTTCTCTTGGCCCAGGGCCTCGAGGTAGCCTGGTCCCGGCGTGGGGCGACGGCAGTTGGGCGGGAAGTCGGGGATGATCTTGTCGGCTAGGGTGGAGTCCTTCCCAATGCGTGAAAGCATCAATGTGGTCCATTTCTCGCGGAGCTCCTGGTTCTCCGGTGTGTTCTTGAAGACCGCTCCGAAGCGTGAGAAGTAGCCTTCTTCCACGCTTTTGCGATATTGGAGATAGGTGTCGGGGTCCTTGAACGATTCCAGTTGTGCTTCGGAGAAGAGGTTGGGCTCGAGGCGACGAACCCCTGTCGTGCCGAAGGAATCGGCGACCCATGTGCGATTGCGCGCGTAGTGGTCTACGTGTTGTGCGATGGGTTGGATGGAGGGTAGGACCTGCAGACCTGAAGCTCCGTTTCCGATAAGGGCAACTCGTTTTCCCTGTAGATCGACCTCGTGGTTCCAGTTTGAGGAGTGAAAGAGAGTGCCTTCGTATGTGTCGATGCCCTCGTAGTCAGGCAGCTTCCACGCGTTGAAGTGGCCGATGGCGTTGATCAGCACATCGAGCTCTTCGTCGTAGCGCTACTAGCGACATTAGAATCTGCCTTTTTGCGATGGAAAGTAGATAAAGCATACCCTAGGGTTCTGCTGATCCTTCAGATCTTGAATTGTCACCAGCCATTTCCCCTTCTCGGGCTGCCAGACCGCACGCTCGATCTTCTGCTGCAGGCGCAGATACTTGTAGACGTCATATTTCCTAGCGAGACCTTGCCAATACGATCTGATCTCCGCTCCTTGTGCAAACTCTTCCGTCCATTGTGTGTTTGGAGAAAAGCCGGACTGATATACGTGCGCGGGAATGTCGCAACGAACCCCGGGATATGTATTTTCAAACCTAATCTATTAGCAACAGCGATCAAGGAATGATAAACCTCGAGGAAACCTACCATGTACCTCCCTGTCACCGATCGCGTTATTAGACTTCCCGGATGAGTTGGTAGGAAAGGTGACTTACCACATCAGCATTCTTCTCATAGATCCGCAAATCTACTCCGGGGACCTTCGCTGGAAAAAGAATCCCCGCTGTAATACCGGCAAGGCCGGCTCCAATCACGCCAACTTTGATCGGTCGGACTTGGTCAATTGGATGCTCTTCTATCTCGAAGGCTGGGCGTTGGAGATCGTCGGCCTTGGTGGTTTCCACTGCTTGAGTGAGAGCTTCCTTTGCCGGCAGAGCGCCATCGTGGCCATTCCGTATCGGCAGTTCGGTATGAATGGCTTGGGGACCTTTGACTGCTGCCATACTTCTATAGGATATATGGTTGTAGTGAATAGTTGGGGGTAAACTGGGACTGTGGTCGACCCCTCCGTTGATATAATGGCCTCGTAGACAGTGAGGGGAGGGGGAGGGGGAGGGGTAGAGCCGGCAGTGGACCATGGATACCGCCGCGGCTACCTCAATCTGCACGCCATTTGCACCATTTCTGAGGTCACGTAGATTGCCTGCAGGCCAGCCATTCAACTTCAACATTCTCCCGGGATCGCATCATCGCAGATGGCGATGGTGTGACATCGAAACCGATGCGCCCGCATACTTGATAGTTAGAAGAGCGCAAGAAGAATAAGAGTAGGTATCATTTCAGATAAAGGTTCAAAACCGAAGCACACCTCCTGGGAGAGTATGTACCTGGAAGAAAGGAAAGAAAGAAAGAAGCGAGGATCGATGATCGATGATCGATGATCGGTGTATAAGTGTTGCAAACGCTGCAAACCCCCAGAGTGCCGGACCTCAAAAGTAGCAGCACCAGGCAGCAAGGCATTAATCACATTTATTTCTTGAAGATATACAAATTCATACGGAGTCCATTTCAGTCCACAGGATCGACCGCCTCCCCAGAATTGAGCTACACACTAATTAGCCCCACGGCGGGTTTTCCTCTTCTTAGTGGTCTGAGCCTTATCAGCCACCTGCTCCGGATCCACAGCACGTGCTTTGCGCGCACCCCGTTTGGTGCCCGCTTCTTTGGCAGACGAGAGCTGGTTCTCGGGCGAGACATCAGCAGTGGGAGCACCCTCCCCGTCGGAGGGGTGGGGTGCAGCAGCAGTCCCAGCCTGCTGTTGAAGGCGACGGAAGGCCTTCTCCATTCGACTCTGGCCGCCCGTACGGACACGAGGAGCGAACGCGCCCGCACCCTGCGGTCCGGTAAAGAAGTTGGTGATATTTGATTGAGTGCCTTCCTGCTCTCTGCGGTTCATGTCACGGATGACAGGCACGAGAATCTCATCCGTCCGCTCTTGGCTCCAGCCAACGGTCGACATCAAGAAGTTGCGTAAGCCGTGCAGGTCAGGCACGCCCCATTGGAAAGGTGAAGGGTCGGAGTCCACCTCAGGCTCAAGGTAAGCGATATCTACCCGGGGATCAGGAAAGGATGGCGGCAAAAATAACTTCGCAGCCTGTTTCTTGAACCTTTTGTAAAAGGCAGCATGCTCGCTGTCGCTCATATTGACCCCCGTCTGCACTCGTGTCCACCAATCGCTGAACTCTTCCAAGTCGGCAAATTCTGTGAGAATCTCCAATGCGGTCACAGGGCCGATTCCGGGGATGCCTTCCGTATAATCGCTGCCCAATAGATGGGCCAGTCTGATCAGCTTGGTGCGATGGAGGGCATATTCCTTCTCCAGGTCAGAAGACAGGTAGCATTCGACGAACTTGCCCTGATTGAACATATTCTTGTATATCCGTGTGCCACCGAATAAGAAGCAATCGCTATCATCAGTGATAATGCCATCAACGAGCCCTAAAGAAACTAACTCCGCACACTGGGCCTCAGCTTCCATGGGCGCGGTAACATACGGCAAACCGAAGAGCGACAGCAGCTGCTGACACTCCGTGATCATGACCTGTGACACCTCATCGGCATCTCGACGATCCTTCTTCTGCTGGAATCGTAATTGCTTCAGTTCCTGCTCATAGTCGAATGCACTTGCAGAATTCGTCTCAGAGTTCAGTGCGGCAGCAAATCGGACATGCTCTTCGCCTTCAGCTGCAAGCTGCTGCATTAGATCCTCGTCTTCAGAATCAGAAAAATCTTCCTGTTCAATGCTGTCCCCTGTGTCAACAAGCTCAAAAACTGGCGCATCTTCTGCGATAGTCTTGGTATTATCAGCTATGTCTCCAGTTGTTGTCACAACGTCCTCGAAATCATCTTGCGCTACATGCATAGCATCGTCAGGCATGCCAGTATGCGGCATGGCAACATCCTCGAACTCAGGAGTTGGAGATGATTCGGACCGTGCAATATCGGGATTTTCAGTAGTGTCGGCTATATTGCCATTGGATAAAGTTGGTCCAAGTTCATTAAGTGATCCGAATTCCTTTGGAATGTCATTAGGGTATGTCTCAGGTGGAGAATGTTCACTAGACTTCTCAGAGCCGGGCGCCTCCACAGTAGTTAGTGTGGTGTGTATCGTCGGGGCATTAGTAGGAATAGGTAAGCTCTCTTCCCCTTCAGACTCGGAGTCAACATTGATGACCTCTTTTCTGCCCGTGGGCTCACGATGAGGGTATTTGTGGTTTGCTGCCTCATCCCGTACGAAAAGTGCGCCCGAGTCGTGCTTCTCATCACGAGGCTCCCTAGCTGGTCGAGACTCGACCTCGTCAGCGATGAAATCAGCATTATGATCATCGCGGGATGCCGCTGAGAACCACGGTGGCAGAGGCAAAGCCTCCTTCTTGGGCTTCGTCGCCTCTGCTTCATCCTTAGCTTGGTCTTTCTGGATTTCCTGCTCTTTTCGTGGCTCATGGACCTTGTTCGGCTTCATAAGCTGCATTGACTCAAAGGGCAAAGGACCATCAAAAGGATTTTCCACACGAGTAGGAGGAGCGGTTTTTTGGGTCCTCTTAGACTGAGCTAGAGCAGCCGCAAAATCAAAGTCATCTTCACTTTCATCCATGAAATCCGCGGGCTCGTCCCTCGGCTGGGGTAAGGAAACTTCACTCCGGTTCAGTTGAATTTCTGGCATGTCTTTGTCGACTTGGTTGTGGGTCGGGGATTCCAGAGACATTTGTATAGCGCGCTGGAGCTCCTCATCGTTATCTTCGGAATCATGACATATGTCGTCGCCATTAGTCAAACCATGGTTTGAAAAGCTCGTACGTCGGTCGTTGCGAACAAATAAAGAGTCGTCGTCCATGTTATCCGAGGGCCTTCTGCGCTCTACATCTCCATGCATCTGGTTCATGATCGACTCGTCGAAAGCGCCTTCTCGCAGGAAAGGAAGTTTAGGGAGCCGGTTGAGGCCTTCAATGGGGACATCTTCAAAACCGCCGTCGCTGTCATCTGAAAACTCCTCCTTCGGGGCTACCACCTGATGCTGGCCATACTCGTCAACATCGATTGGCCTGTCCTCTTGGCCTTCCTTATTTCCCACGACACCCAGAACCCAGCCCCCCTCGATAGTGTTGTCCTTGACCAGAACATACTCCTTGCCTCTCTCACCAGCTATTCTCTGCCCAGATTTGTAGAATGCCTCCTCCCCATTCATGCCATTGATATTCATTAAGCGTTGCGTAAGATCGTTTCTTTCCTTGACACGCTCGATCTGGAACTTCGAAAAAGCCATACGGTCAGGGAACATGGTGTCTAGTTGCTCCTTCGAGTAACCCATACGCAGGCGACTTCGGAGTCGGGCCGCATTGAGGATGTTGTACCGATCTGTAGCCGGAAGGCTGACGAAAAAGGGACTATCGAAGTCTATCTTGGAGAAGTCATATAAATTAATGTCCTCACCCTGGTGAAATTGCCGGGCATACTCCTCGAGTTCTTCGCGAGACATGATGCGGGGATCGTTGGGCGCCCCCATCTCCGCGAGGGAGACTTGCAAGTCGGGTAAATGGTAGGCATCCTTCTTCCTGAAGGAGCTCGTCTGGTGTTTTTCCTTTTCTGTCATGAAGGCATCGTCGACATATACAGGGTTGTCTGGCACCGCCTCCTCCTGGTCCGCGACCCGTTTCTGGCGGCTCGCTGCTGCCGCTTCTTCGGCCGATCTCTGCAACTGCACTGCCAGCAGTTTCCCTGCCGTTCGGACTGCATCTTCGCGGCGGCCCTCTCGGCGTTTCTTTCGGTTATTGATGGTCTGTCGCTTGAGAATCGGGGCGCCGCCGTCGAAGACGAACACCGGTTTGATCCCGAAGTATAGCAACTTGCATATCCGGCGGAAGAAGCCAACGATGTGCGAGTTGCGCAGAGCATTTCCCTCTTTGTCGCGGACAGCCTTCAAGAACTGGTAGATCCAAATAGATGCATCTACTGCGAGACGCTTCTTGTTGAGCGTTTCTAACTTGATGGGCCGTGCACATGGCTGCACGACTGTCCACAGTCCATGAACACCCATGCTGCCGGGTCAATTCCCGGTTTATAGCGAATGTCAACTGCAACCATACAACATCTGGACGGCGCGAAAATGGCTGGAAATAATCTAGGTCGTGTTACCGACTCTACCGACCGGAGTCAATCGCTTGTGAGGTACCTGATAAGGAAAGAGGGATGCTTCTCGCGAGAGGATCCCCGCGACGCCACTCTCGCAGGCAGACGGCGCGCGCGATCACGTGGGCTTAATTGCAACCTATGACGGCATAGATCATGTGACTGCCACCTCTGGCCCCCACTCAGTCACGTGATGGTCTGGACCGGCTCCGGCGTTGATGCCTTGGTGCCTGTCAAACTCGGCATTTACAGCCGACGTCGTGTTTCCCTCCGTTCCCTTTGTTCATCTTCCCTCTTGCATTCTCGAGGCTATTGTTCGTCTATTTACTCGGCCCTCAGATGAACAGCCTGTGCAATTGAGGATTCTCCGGACTCATACTCTCATGTGGACTTGCTGACATCGTGGTTGATTTGGGTTCCATCTTTAATCAAACTTTCCTCATTCCGATCCGAGCACTGATCGGGTTATCATGGCCCCCATCAACTTGCTCACTCGTCTCAGGACGCTTTACTCCAAGGATTACGGTAGGCTCTTCACGACACACTCTCTCAAACTGAGTGCTGACACCTTGTCCAGATGAACCAGCTATCTCAACGGCAGCAGCTGCTTTCTTCTCGGTAAGCGATCAAGACAGCTCGTTGAAGTAGAGAGCGATGAATCGCCAGGTCACCTTTGACTGAAGATGCGGATTCCAGGTTTTCCTGACTCTTCTTTACGTGATTCCATTCTACGTGAATGTCACTACCCGGCCTTCCCCCACTCTGAGTCGCGATGCACCATCAGTGATCCGCGCGCGAATCCGCAGCGTGACCCTGTCATGCATCGCGAGCACGCTCATCGTCGCATGGCTGATCATCGGCAAAGACGACGGGTCTCTGACGGCGGCCCTCAAACTCCTGGGGTGGTGGCCCATCAGCTTTGCCGACATCTTCCGCAGCCTGCTGCTGACAGCCATCCTCTTCGCGGGGCCATTGTTCGAAAGAGGCATCGCGGAGGGCGAATGGAGGGAGTGGATCCAGGGTAGCCGCATCAGCGCGTCCTTGCGCAGCTGGATCGGCTGGAGGAACTACGTGGCGGTAGGTTTGAGCTGTCATTCTTCCCGGCACAACAGCGTGGCTAAGCACTAACAAACAAAAACAACAACAGGGCCCAATCACCGAGGAAATCATGTTCCGCTCAGCGATTGTCCCGCTGCATCTGCTTGCCAAGGTGTCTTCGGGCCACATCGTCTTCGTCGCACCCCTGTACTTTGGCATCGCACACGTGCACCACTTCTACGAGTTCCGCCTCACCCACCCCGACACCTCGGTGATCGCAGCGTTGCTGCGTTCCATCTTCCAGTTCGGCTACACCACCGTCTTCGGGTGGTATGCCACTTTTCTTTACCTGCGCACCGGGTCGCTCCCGGCGGTCATTCTCGCGCACACCTTCTGCAACTGGTGCGGACTGCCCCGGTTGTGGGGGCGGGTCGAGGCAGGCGTACCCATTGGGCCCCCATTGGCTAAGGGCAAGGGTGGCAGCTCGGATGAGACGGGATATGGGCAGTTGGGCATGGGCTGGACTGTTGCCTACTATGTCCTGCTCGTCAGTGGCGCGGTGGGGTTCTACTATGCGCTGTGGCCGTTGTCGGAGTCCTTGAATGCGCTGGCCTCTTTCTCGAGTCCGCATAAGAGGACGTAATCAATGAGAGGAAAAGTGGTGGAGCGTCAGCATTGATGTTTGCGTCTGGATTTGATGGACGAGGACGAGATCGCCATCTTTTACACATATATAATATACTTTACTGCGGCCTGAAGCAGGTAGGACATATGTTGAGGCTTTAATTTGTGATTAAGGAGATCAACATCTCTTGTTCAATAGTTTCTAATACAATGTATCCATATTCACCAGTTGAATTTCTTTCTTTTTTTTTTTTTTTTTTTTTTCTGGGCAGTCTTGATGCAAGGATCCCTCACTGCTGCCCAGCACACTCTGCAGAAGCAAACATGGTCTGATCCAAACGCGGGGTATCAGCCCAGACCCAGCACTGACTTCTACGGTACTGTACAGATGTCATGTCGGGATGTTGAACACGTATGCGCACGTGCAGTGGTTAACATAAGCAACCCTTAGCATGACAGTGTAATTACATAGAGACACATCAAATATCTCTGGTCATTATCTAATCCCATCAGTCCCATCTGAAGTACAATAGCTTCTGAGGTATAGTAGCTTCTCAAATACGCTTCAAATCCACTATTATACCCTGTTCACACCAGCGTTGACGTTAAGACAAGCTTGCATCCCAAGAGCTGAGATCTTAGCAAACCCACTAAACTCCAAGCTCTGTCACAAATGAATCTCCTACCCGCGATAGAGATCGATGGTTAACTCCATCACCTGAGGCAATAGCCATGGAAAAGTCCCGCACAGTGGCTAAGAACCCACGATCACCAACTACAATTGACTCCCGATCGACCGTCGAACTCAATCAACCCACAAGCTGACACGAGCCACGGCCCGTAGCAGATAGCCCCTCCGTAACACCCTCCACCGAAATACTATACAGCCACCAATACTCGTACAACGCAACCTACCAACCAACTCCGAACCTCAAAGCATCACGCCCCCTACAAGCGCAACAGCCCCAACCACCACCACCGCCACCCCCGCACTCCGCACACGGAACCCAGCCGCCGCCTCATTCCCCCTCACCACCCCAGTAGTGGTAGCATTCACGGCAGCAGCCGCCGAACCCGTGGCGCCGGAACTCGAAGCCAGCACGGCTGAAGCCGCGTCGCGTGCGGAGTCGCTGGCCGTGGAACCGGTAATCTGAGCCGCTGCCGCAGCAGCAGCAATACCGGTAGTAGTAACCGACGACGACGAAGAAGCAGCAGCAGCAGCAGCAGCATCAGTAGACGTAGACGCAGAAGCGTACACGCTTCCACCACCACCACCCGCAGTAGCTGTGATTGCACTGGTGCCGTCTGTAGCCTCAGCAGCACCACCACCAGACGTACTCGTCGTCGTCGTGGTCTCGATCAGACGGCCGCCTGGACCCCAGCCGGGGAGATAATGCGTGGGCACGGGCTCTGTGCCCGAGTAGAGTGGACAGCCCGGGACGGTGGTCTTGGGAGGCGCGCGCCCGCCGCCGCAGTCGATGAGTTCGCAGAGCTCGCCGGTGTCGGGGATGTAGAAGATCCGCGTGAAGATGCCGCCCACGTAGGTGGTGGAGGAGGTGCAGGGGGGACCAATGTCTGTTTTGGCGGCGACGAGGGTGAGGCCTAGGAGGAGGGAGATGGTGGTCGTGAGGAGGTTCATGGTTGTTGCTGTTGTTTCTGTTGGGTGGTGGCGGGAAGTGAGGGACTGTGGTGAGGACACGAAGGAGAGAAGGGGGTATAGGTGATAAAGAACGACACACAGAGGGTAGAAGCAGGAGAACTAGGTTCAGGCGTTTCGAAAGGGAATAAGCGAAGTTATATACGAGTCATATACAAAGTTAGTAGCGTTGGAAGATACGCTTGGCAGGGAGTGGGTTTGCTGCTCTGACAGCTGACTGGTGGGAATCCCTCCACTGCGTCCCTGATTCTAGCGCCACATCCCCATTTTTGGTTCAGGGGTTCGAGACCCTCATTTTCGAGAACATCGGATCGTGCTGGTCGGGCTAGATCGCTGGCCATGCTGCTGGTGGAGGCTTACTTGCGAGGTGACCTGGTGGATGATGGATGATGGATGCAAGAAAGAGGAAGGTGGCCGTGAAGCACCCTGCCGACTATCTCTGTAATATGTTCCAACCTCAACCTTCTTCTTTAATATTGTCTGAATCAATAGCTCTCTACGTATGGTTTCCCTGATAAACACTTCATAGTTCTGTTTGACCGTCGTCTCGAGCATAATTACAGGCATGTTTTCAGGTATGTTTCCGAGTATTGTTACAAGCCTCTTTTCCAGCGTTTTGCAGACAACCTTGCACAATGCCCATGTGATCAAGCACTTTGATCAAGCAATCAACGCAATGCCACTCAATGACCCAACATTACATCACTCTTTCTTATTTCAGATCCTCAGCGAGAGAGAACAAAGTATGTCGGGGGCAACCGATCCAGAGGTTCCAAATCCGCATCATGATTTCTGTTCGCTAAACGGCGGCTCCCTTGACTAGCAAGCAGACTCTGAGGGATTTGCTCAAATCCGGTCCAATCCCTCAAGGGCCTCCTGTGCAAGTCTGATGCTCTTCTCATCCGCATGCATGGCAATGGAACATAGTTCCGCATCACGTCTCGTTCGCTTGACTCAAGAGATTAGACGACAGCATAATTCCCCTGTCGCCACTCTGTCTCGGGTGCTCTTCAGCGATCCGAAAGTTTGTCTCTCCCAGTCGCTGGAATCGTATTTCCAAGGCTGGTTCTATTCGATTGCATGGCCATCACGTCCTGTACTGCGTAATCAACGCATAACTCAGCCGTACCGTGGGCAGATCCCAGGTGAGAGAGAAGATGCCTCGCGATGCTAGTTCTTGTTGCTTTGCTGCTTTCCTCATGAGACGAGAGACGTAGCTGAAGATGTTTGACTGATGAGAGACTTCATGATTGAAGGCAGATCATCCAGGGTCTCCCTCGATCGAGTCCCATCTTCCTAGGACCAGTATAGCCCTAAACAAGATGATTGATAGTATTCCCATTCAAAGCTGAATCCAATACTCTTCCATTTGATTCCAGTGCTCTTATCTCACAGGCGTGGACGCTCCGTGGATCGGGCGATTTGGTCTACCACCGTTACTCCCCAGAGGGACGAGCCCAAGCAATGTAGAAGAGTGTACACTCACGATTTTCTTTCCTTGTAAAGTTTGACATCGACTCATCGAAAGTTTCTTCGTGGCGGCTTACCTCACGATGAAGACGTAGCTGGTGCATAAAAGAACTTCACCCTCGCCCACTTCTTCCTTCTTTCACCAACTTCGTGCCACGCTTTTACTTCTTCGCTATCGCTCAAGAGTCTCGCTGTCCACGAAAATTCGCTTCTCCTCCCAACTGATATTCCCCCTCTAACCTTTGATAACTATCGCTTTACACAAGCTTCGTTCATCCACCATGAATGTGCCTCCTCCTCATCATTTCACTGGCCAGCAGGAGTGGGCTAGCCGGCAGTTTAACGGACCAAATCATCATGCTGCTCAGCATTTTCCTGGGCCATTTTATCCTGTCTTCCAGCAGCAGTGGGCTGCACCACCTCAAGTGTTCGGCCCTCCAGTATGGCCACATCTTCAGCCGCAGTGGGCTGCACAAAAGCAGCCTCTCTTTAACGGCTTTCATCCACCCCCATTCCAGCCACCACTACTACTGCCTCCACAACATCAACAACAACATCAGCATCAACATCATCACTACCATCATCAACAACATCAACAGCAACATGTGCTTACCGACGAGAACGCACAGTATCTTTGCCCAAGGGGAAGCACCCTCTTGGTTGGCAAGTAAGTGCTGCTATCCCCATCACCATCGTCATCGTCATCACCATCATCATTCCCATCACTTGCTGCAACTGCCACTTTCATCTGTTTTCGCACAAGGGAAAATCAGTCATACTAACCCCCTCATGAAAACTCAGCCTGAGAAATGAGATTCTCCCTTCCACAATGTCCGCAGGCATCAAGGTGGCAATCTTCGAACGGTGGGCATTCGAGTGCTGGGTGAGGATCGTGAGGAATCGGCGGACCCTCCCTGGGACCCCAGGTGGCAGATATGTCGGATTCGTCACTTTCCGAGTAAGTCTTTGATCCTTCCTTTCGTATGCCTAAAGAGTCAAATTAGCCATCGGCTTTTTGTGTGGAATGCATCCCAGGAGTTTTGAGTCACACTACTAACCATGTGTGGACTGCAGACTGTCGAAGAAGCACAACGGATCTTGACAGACGTCCAAGCAAATAATCAACCGATTGTACTGCATGGGATGCGTCTGCGACTTGAAGAGGCCAGGGGAGAAGGTAAGGGACTTCATTCCTTTTTCTTCTGATGAAACAAACAACCTTGCTCTGATCTGGTTTTGTTTATTTTTTGGATCTTGCTTCGCTCCTTAATGGGATAAGGTCGGTTTTCCATCCGTTCGTCGATACTGATATCTGTTCTGAATCGTATAGGCATCCACCCACAGCCCGTAGTCAATGGGCCTAGAGCCAATGGACACACGGCCAATGGACACACGGCCACCAGGCACACAGCCACCGGCCCAACAGCCACCGAGCACACAGCCAATGGACCGACAGTCAACGGACATGTAGTCCTAGTAGTGAATGGGCACACAGCCACGGGGCACACAGTCCATGGGCACACAGCCGAACAGCCAGCAGCCGAACAAGCAGCCGCCGAACAAGCAGCAGCTGAAGAGACCACGAACGTGCCAGCTGCCCCTGCTACCCCCTCTTCTTCAGGGCAAGAGTCGGCTCAGCAGAGTGAGGCTACCACACCTGCATCCGAATAAACGCGATCGACTCTGTGTCGCGTCTTTCTATCTGCCTGCCTGCAAGCGACGGTGTTTCTGAGGAGTTCCTTGTTTATTGAATTTTGCACTGTTTTGTTATAGCTTGAGCAGTTGTTTTGCCCCGTGCAACCATGTCGATGTTCCTCTGCCACGTTTGGTATAGCCATGTTTGGTGACTGCCGTTTGGTTGGCATCTTCTTGGGGTGTATTCTTTGGGACATGGCTTTTTTGAAATTGTGTTGCTGTGTCTTGTGAGATTCCTGTATTGGTTGCAGCAGTGCTATGTCTTCTTGATATTCTGATTGTCGCGTCCTGCGGTTTAGGTTCTTGTGTTGTGTTATTAATGTTTCTGGCTGATGAATGATGTGAGTGTGTGAGTTTGCTTTCCCTCCGTGCTTACTGTGAACGTAGATAGTCTAATCACTTGTAAGAGAAGTGAAGTGTAAGAGAACTTGAGTGTAACGTAGGTCAACAGAATAATAGCGAGAGGAAATACGATCTCATTTCGAATTTTTCTTTCTCGCCAAAGAAGACAAGTTTTGTGGGAAATCGAAGAAACTTTACAGGGTAGTAGGACCGAAATGAAGTCAAATTTGGGCTGGATTCGGACACGTCAACCAGCGTTAGTCAGCGTGGCCATGTGGTTCCTATTTATATATATATGGTGGGTATCGATGAGGAATGTGAGACTTATACAATTACTGCCAAGTATCACAGGCGACTTTTGAGGGTATGTATACACACATATAGCACTGTACACACAAAGTAGGTTATTAGGTACTGTAAGTTGTGTATATCTACTTCCCGTTGCAGCAGCACAAGCCCACACGTCCGTTGCCGAGCATGTCGCCAGGACACGCTGCAGTCATGGGGCGGCACCGCCACCCACTCTCAACCTCCTCGCCTTCTCGACCAATTGCTCTAAGACCATCTGCCTCACGGAGATCGTCAACCGACACCCAGTCTGCAGCAGCCGCCTGACGGCCCCCGTCTTCTCGTCTCGGGCGCCGAGATTCTTGAAGTTGATGCGCGTCAGATCGACACACATCCGCCACACGCTCTGCAAGACGTCCTCCCACGACTCGCCCGTCGTCGGCGTAGCCAGCGTCACATCCTTCAGCTCCAGCGTCTCCAGACCGCGCACGGCCATCTTCCGGATACACGTCCGCAGGATCGCGGCCGTGGACTCGATCCTCCGGACGGAGAACACCCGGATCCGCGCGGAGGCCAGCCGCGCCGTCGACAGCGCCTCGAGGGTATTCCCCGTGGGATGCGCGCGGCCGCGGCCGACGATGCGCAGCTCCTCCAGCGCCGGGGTGCCCTCCAGCAGTTCCCAGACGATCGACGTGCCGCGGTATTCCCGGAAGAAGTCGTCGTGCAAGTGGAGCACGCGCAGGTCGCGCAGCACCTCGGGGTACAGCGCGGGCACGATCCAGTTGGGGAGCTGGAGGACCTGGTACCGGGTCGTGGTGGGCTGCTCCAGGAATGGCACGGCGCGCAGCGAGGCGTGGATCTGAAGTCGCTCGGGCGGGATCCCCGCGTCGTTGAAGATGGTGAACATGACGCGCACCACGTCGCCGGCGTGGATGCAGTCCACGGGCCAGTCTGCGGGCTCGTCCAGGTGGAACTCGAAGTCCCGGCACTCGGTGAACGCGGTGATGAGATCGCAGCGCAGTGCCCAGAGTTCCGGCAGCGCGAGCGGGTCCTCGATCTCGCCGCACAGCGCCAGCCTGTTGAACGGGGTGTTGGGCCCCGTGTACGGGTACCGGATCACCAGCCTTTTGACCAGCGCCGCCAGCGGGTTGCCCCGTGGCCGGGCCAGGTCGCAGTGGATGCGCAGCAGGCTGTGATACGACAGGTTCGTCTCGACGGTATCGAGATGCCGCGCAAAGATCGCCTCCGTCATGGGCCCCACCAAGTAGTGCATTCTCCGGGAGACCTGGCGGAGAGAGAGGAAAGTCGGCTCGTCCACGTACTTGGTAATGTATGGGAAATGCTTGGCAGGCATCGACCCTAGGTTGACAGGAGACATGTTTGGCTGGTTGAACTTGATGGACGAGGCAGAGGCGAGGAGATGGACATAGAAGGGCTTCAGGAGTGCAAAAGCAAGAATGACATTCGACGTTGGGGATTGGAGATAGGTCAGGGTGCACTGACTTTAAGTACTCTGTTTTCCCTCAAGAGATCTCTCTTGATGTAAGTCTCTCAGCAAGACCATCTCAAATAGCTGGAGCATTCCTGCAAATCGATGATATTCTTTGTTTATGCTGGCTGTGTCTTCACCTGGTGCCAAAGTAACCTCTCCATCTGGCTCAGATAGCTCCGAACAAAGAGCATTGTCTTGCTCTGCAGCAGCTCTAAGGGCATATTATCTACCCGCAATGTGAACAATCACTTGTGCCCTAAGGTTTTATTGTTGAACACATCATGAGACAATGCATGCTATTTTCAAGTTTTCTTTTTGGAATAACAAACTGCATATCACATATGTCAGTCAGATATCATCACTAGCCTAGTAGACTATCCTCAAATCTCCCAAAATCATGGAAAAAAGTAAACATCGATGCTAACCTCATGATTGACACAAGGACAATGGTAGTTGAACTTACTTAATGTCAACAGCTTCTCGGCCTCGTACTTGAACAGTAGCATTTCATGATACGCAGCTGCGGGATCGTGCATCCGAAGCTCATATTATGCTCATGATGCTCTCACTACTCAATTACTGCAGGTTATCCCTAATAAGTCGTGAAAGTAGAATCCATGTATATCTTGTCGGGTCTATAGTGTTGCTTCTACTTCATCCAGAACAGTCACCTTGATACTGCCGTTGCGCGGATCAGCACATAGCTCAAGTGCGTCCACAGCTCTTTCCAACGGAAATGTATGCGACACAAGCTTCTTCAGATCGAGGATTCCTCCACTGAGACAGGCAATAGCAGGTGGCCATGTATCACGATAACGATTGATGAACCGCAGATCGATCTATCCAGTCAACATTTGTTAGCCACGCCACGAAGAAGGAAAAACTGGCCTCGGATACTGACCTCGGCCAAGGAGATATGCATGAACGGAAGATTGTTCATAACCGACTTTCCCACCCCAATGACGACCACAGCGCCGCCTCTCCGGGCTGTAAACGCCGCTGTACACACGCTGCTTTCTACTCCGGTACATTCGAGAACCGTCTCGGGAGCGTTATACTCCCTCGACCCGAACAATGCTCTGATTGCCTTGGCATTACCCTCCGCATCCAACGAGCCATTTACCTGATATGTGATGCAGCTGGGGACAAATTCTTTGGCGAATGCGAGTCGCTTGGGCTCGATATCCGTGATGACAATAGGATGGGCCCCAGAGGCACGAGCCGCAGCGAGCGCAATCAGTCCAATGGGGCCTGCACCACAGACAACTACTCCACGACCCAATTGGAGACAAGCCACTTGGATCCCACGCATCACGACGGAAAGCGGCTCCAGCAGAGCACCTTCAGCGTACGAGATGTTATCCGGAAGTCTATGTTCTCTCTTAGATACAAGCTCTCAAGAGCGTTTAGGAAACGTACTTGTGGAGCCATTTGGCAGGATGCACTTTATAACGCTGGAGCGTCCCGGCATAGGGGTAGACACCTGCAAAGTGGACATCTTCGCAGAGGTTGTAACGGCCGTCGTCGCAGAGGAAGCAGTTTTCGCATGGGACGCCTGGTTCGACAGCTACTCGATCGCCTAAGCAGACAATTGAATGAGTACCCCGGCTCGATTTCCATGTTATACAAGAGTTACTCACCGGGCTTGAAGTCGGTGACACCCTCTCCACACTTCAAAACGACTCCCGCTGCTTCATGGCCGATCACACAGTCACCTTCAAATACCAATTCTCCGATTCTACCTGTTTTCCAAAAATGGATATCTGATCTGAATGCGATGCGTCAGAGAGCACAGAAACTTCCATCGACAGCTTCATTTGCGTACCCACAGATGCCGGTGGCCTTTATGTGCAGGAGAACTTCGTCTCGTTGTGGGGCATAAACAGGCGCTGGGACGTATTTCAACTTGTGATCCGCAGTAACCTGAAGAGACGGATTCGGGAATGACGGCGCGAGCAGCTCTGGACCCGCCGTCGCCGATTTAACGCCTGGAACAACCGAGGGCGCAGGCTGGGGGATCTGGAAAGACGGAGACATAGTGATAAGAATGATAAGGCTGTCGAGCTCACTTCAATGCGCCCTCTGAAGGGCCCAGGGCCCCGGGGGATTTTATCAGACTCATCGTTGGAGAAGAAAGAGGCGGCGGCCTCCTTCAAAGCAGAAGATCAGAAAGTACAGTAAGGCAATCCGAGCCACAGATAGCCGTGGATGTTGTGGAGGTTGTGGTTCGGACCAGGGAAGATCAACCCCGCAGTGCCCGCATTTTAGCGGGGGGAGGCTCGACTTTCCCCGCTGAGTTATCGGCGCTACCACCTACCCGATCAAGTAATGTGCATATAACTGCCGTATACGAGTAGGATCCATCATCCATTCTTCCATTGCTCATGATCTGATCTGTGCTGTAAATGCACAACTCTGGGTATCTCCCAGTCGAGAAAGCAAAACCGCATCCCATGATGAATTTCCCCACGCTCCCCAAAATCCGTTATTTGTTATTCGAGTGTTATAAAGAGCCCCCTGCCTCCCTTGCAATGTATTTTCAACAATATCAAGCTTGTCACTATGGCTGTCGGTCTCGACCACTCACTCGTTAACGGCGCATCGGCTTTGCCGCTGGTGCGCCAGCTTTCCGAAGATCATGACCAAGTCTTGAAGACCTTTCGTCTTCTTATTGCTGATTTGTGTCAGCAGTTCGGTGGAGGCCATCCTGGGTAAGAGATTTGCCCGTGAAATAGAAAATTGAACAAAGGAGCTGACTAGAATAGAGGTGCGATTGGAATGGCTGCTATCGGAGTCGCACTTTGGCGATATGTCATGCGATATGCCCCCCATACTCCTAATTACTTCAATCGCGATCGTTTCGTTCTCTCGAACGGCCACACCTGCCTGTTTCAATACACATTCTTACACCTAACTGGATACAAGGATATGACTTTTGACCAGCTAAAGTCGTACCACTCCGACCGCGTTGATGCACTGTGCCCAGGCCACCCCGAAATCGAGCACGAAGGTATCGAGGTTACAACAGGGCCTCTGGGCCAGGGTATTGCCAATGCTGTTGGTCTGGCCATGGCTACCAAGAACCTTGCCGCCAAATTCAACCGACCTGGCTACGACGTCGTCTCGAATCATACTTGGTGCATGATTGGCGATGCGTGCCTCCAGGAGGGTGTCGGACTCGAGGCCATTTCTTTTGCTGGACACCTCAAGCTCAACAATTTGACTGTCATCTACGACAACAACCAGATCACTTGCGACGGATCCGTCGACTTGACCAACACGGAGGATGTTAATGCCAAAATGCGTGCTTGTGGTTGGGATGTGATCGATGTCGAGGATGGCTGCTATGATATTGAGGGCCTCGTCCAAGCACTGGAACGTGCTCGTGCGTCTCAAGAGAAACCAACATTTATCAACGTGCGAACAGTGATTGGCCTGGGCAGCAAGGTCGCAGGAATGGCGGCCGCCCACGGCGCGGCCTTTGGATCTCCTGATGTTGCCGATATGAAGAGGGCCTATGGATTCAACCCAGACGAGACATTTGTCATTGGTGACGAAGTCCGAAGTTTCTTCAATGATCTTCCTTCTCGGGGAGAAACACTCGTGCGAAACTGGAACTCCCTTGTCAAACAATATAGCGCAGAGCACCCCGAGCTGGGAGCAGAGTTCCACCGTCGTATGCGCGGAGACCTTCCCACCAATTGGAAGGACCTGATTCCTTCTGAATTCCCAGAGAAGCCCACAGCCTCGAGGGCGTCTTCCGGGTTGGTATTTAATCCAATTGCTAAAGAAATTGAGAACTTTATGGTCGGAACTGCTGATCTCTCCCCATCGGTGAACATGATTTGGCCAGGGAAAGTAGATTTTCAACACGTGGGTAGAATCCATTCAAGCAGATCGACTCACACTGACAATTCTTAGCCCGATTTGAGAACCACATGCGGCATCAACGGGAACTACTCCGGCCGGTATATCCACTATGGTGTTCGTGAGCATGCCATGTGCGCCATTTCCAATGGTATGGCCGCATTTGCTCCCAACACTTTTGTCCCCATCACATCATCATTCTTCATGTTCTACCTCTATGCTGCACCTGCTGTTCGCATGGGTGCCCTTCAGCATCTTCAGGTCATCCATGCGGCGACTCATGACTCGATCGGCATGGGTGAAGACGGCCCTACACATCAGCCCATTGAGCTCGCAGCTTTATACCGCGCTATGCCCAATCTTCTGTACATTCGTCCAGGTGACAGCGAAGAGACAGCCGGCGCATGGATTGCAGCAATTGAGGCCAAGAAGACTTCCACGATTATCTCCACTTCGCGCCATGCCCTCCCGCAACTGAAGCAGACCCGTCGAGACGGTGTTGCACGTGGTGCATACGTCCTTGAAGAAGCCGACGATGCGGCCGTGACGCTGATCGGAGTGGGAGCCGAGCTATCCTTTGCACTGGAGGTTGCTAAGCACTTGAAGGAGACTCGGGGGACTGTGGCGCGGGTCATCAGTTTTCCGTGTCAGCGACTGTTCGAGCAGCAGTCTATTGAATATAAGAGAGAGGTTCTGCGGAGGCATCAAGATATTCCGGCTGTCGTGATAGAGCCGTACGCTCCCAATGGATGGGAGCGGTACGCCGATGCAGGTATCTCTGTTCGTCGGTTTGGCCACAGTTTGCCGGGCAAGGCTGCGTACAAGTTCTTCGGCTACGAAACCGGGGTGTTGTCGGCAAAGGTGAGCGACTATCTTGGCCGTCTGAAGAAGGGAGAGGCACTTAGAGGTGAGTTTGTTGACCTGTAGATAATAGTACGATAAATAATCATGTGACAATGCCATTTCGTTTATCTCGCTGGATTTTCATTATAATTGTCTCAGCTGAGAGAATTGAGAGTCCTGTGATGTCGTGAATGTTTGACAAATGATTATTTACCATACCTGTCTGAAGCCGACGTCGACTTCATAAATTCTACGTTCACTGCATGGGCGAGGGAAACAGTAACTCAGGCATGCAATGATCTCCCTGGAGGTTTCGAGCATAATATCGTGTAGCCACCACAGCCTCGTGCATGCAGTCGATTTGGAAATACCGTTCAAGGTATGTGGTCTCAGAGCCAGGGTGAATGCGTACTCACGCATACAGCAGGGGTACTCAAAGAGTTCGGTCTCTTGAAGGATCATCCACCTGAGATTCCCTGCCACGTTTGAATTGCTCTTCTGTCTCGCAGAAAGAACAATATAGCTGGGCTGAGTGATGAACAGGAACCGTGTACCTCGTGAGGCTGGAATTCGTGAACGAGACATGTGGTGAGACAATATACACGATGCGAGGCTGTGATTTCCCATCATGTTTGTCTTTTCAGAGGATCGATTTCTCGTATCAGGGGCCATCAAGATTGGACGTTGACAAGACTGCTGCGCTGGAGAAAGGGGGAAGCTGAATTCAATAGCCCGAAAGCTGAGCGCTGTGGTCATCTCCCCGAGCGAGACCATCTGCAGGGTAGTGATTGGCAGTGTGGGTTGCTGAGATGGTGCAGATGTCTGAGACAAGGTAGACAGCAAACGGGCTAGACCAGTGCTAGTGATGTGAATATGAAACCGGGAGTATCGAGGTTGGAGGTGCGGATGGCAGTGAGGTGAGAGGGTCTTTCCCATTTAAGTAGTATACCTCACTGCATACTACTTAACCACCAACACCCAGCTCAACTTAATCGATCACCTTCCAATCTCGCAAAGAACCTCGTACCACTTATCTGCAGCATGGCGCTAATTTATCTTCTCTACATCCTGTGCTTTGGATGGGCAGTGAGTACAGCTTCCATTCAACTCCAGAATCTCGAACATACCTCAGTAGAAGGCATCACATATGACCTGGCCGATGTCACCTACTTTGCAAACTCGGTGCATCCACATGCGGTAGGGGAGATTGGAAAGTCCAAGAGAAGTGAAGCAGCTGAGACTAAGGCATATGCCCCTATCACTGTGATTATCACCAACCGCAGTGCCGTCACAGGTGGCTTCTTGGAGGAGACAATTGACGCCTATCTGGCGGGAGACGATGTCTTCTCCGAGCAGTTCCTGACCTCGGTTTATATCACTTCTACCTCGTCCGTTCGATCCATAACCATCGACAAGACGGCGCTCAAATACTTGGATCAGATCGGAGTCGACCAGCTCTATCTCGACGCTGGAGTCTTCCGCAAAGCTCCTAGTCATGCTGCCACGGTTCGTATGAGCAGTCAGAAAGCACTACAGCCCGGACCGTATATAGCTCTAGTACTCGGAACGGCGATTCACTTTCTCGACACCTACCGGTTGTACATCGACCAGTATCGCGACTTCATCACGGGGAGCTACCCTATCAACGATGGCTTGGACACTTATGCACCGCTGCAGTCCATGGACTCTCGGACCTGGGCTCCGCTGATACCTGTTCCCAGTCGCATTTATTTCTGGGACGATCCTCGTCCGCTGGCTGGGAAACGGGTGGCCATCAAAGACCTCTTTGACGTCAAAGGCCTCCAGACCTCAGCCGGCAGTCAGGCGTGGATTGACACACGCCCGGTCGCCGACTCGACAGCGCCAGCTATCCAACGACTGATTGATCTGGGTGCAGTCCTTGTGGGCAAGTACAAAATGGCCCAGTTTGCTGCCAGCGCAAGCCCATGGGACTGGGTCGATGCCCAGCATCCCTTCAACCCCCGAGGCGACGGCTACCTCACCTGCGCCGGCTCGTCCTCCGGAGGCGGTTGCGCCATTGCAGCATACGCCTGGCTAGACCATGCCATCGGCACTGACACGGGCTCATCGATGCGCCGACCAGCAGCCGTCTCCGGTACCTGCGGCAATCGCCCCAGCCAGGGCATGATGTCCCTGGAGGGAGCCGTGCCACTCAGCTGGGCCGGCGACACTGTCGGTGTCTTTGGGCGTGATCCACTCTCCTGGTCTCAGTTCGCGAAATCATGGTATGGCAGCGAACCAGAACTGCATCAAAATACCTCCATCACCGGCCTTCCTCCACTTTCCCTGCCGAAGACTCACGCATTCCCATCACGCATCCTATACCCCGATGAATACTTCCCCATGCCCAACCCCGCGGCACAAGATCTGCTCACCTCCACCCTCTTCAAACTAACCACCCTCTTCAACATGACAATCACCCACTTCAATCTTAGCGCCACCATCACAGACGCCGCCATCTTCTCGGACACCGGCGACAACTGGGGCCGCCTCGCGAACAACACCATTGTCCTCACCACGTGGCCGCAGTACCACGATGTCGCCCAGCCCTTGATCTCAGCTTGGGCCGACCAGCACGACGGACGCTTCCCCCCCGTGGACCCCGGTCTCCGCTCCCTCTGGACGAACCTCGACTTCAACGTCACGAATGCGGAGAACTACGAGGCCGCCGTGCAAAGTCGAGCCGAGAGCATCGAGTGGTTTGAGCGCGAGATCCTCCGCTTTGATGAGGACACCTGCTCCGAGGCCTTGCTCGTTTGCGATGCCGGGACAGGGGGGCTGCCCAGCTTCCGCGAGTCGAGGCTGAACGAGGGCCCCAACGCGACGTTCCTGTCCTCATACCCGGACGGGGCGGTGATTCCGTGCGTGACCATCTGTGCGTTGTTCGGGTGAGTCTGCACTTCTCATTCTTCAGCCTCCTGACGAGACGAAGGGTGTATGCTAACCGGGATGATTCATCCAGCTGCGCGGACTTCACGATCCCGTTGGGACAGGTCCCGTACGCCTCGCCTGTCACGATGGTGACGGAGCAATGGCCGGTAGTCTTTAATCTGATCGCGCGACGGGGCTGTGATTTCATGCTGTTCGATCTGGTGGAACGGATGGCGGAGGCGGGGATTCTCGCAGAAGTGAAGACGGGGAGGACTGCTTATTAGACCCGGGTATGGGTGGTAGTTAAGAGCGGATTTTACCGTACTCGAGCCTGGAGCGGGGTGTGCTCCAGGTACACATCCCACTTCATGTAATTATACGAGATGGCATTCTCGAACAAACACAGCCATTGATATCCACATCCAGTGCACACCACCTGGAATTTGTCAATGAGGTATCATTCTATGCTATGGACAAACAGACATTAAGATGACATATCACAGTTCATCACTATCAGACAGGAAAACCCATTCATATCCCTTGTATAAAACATCCAGATATTCTGAGAAGGAAAAATGGGGGAAAGGGAGAGTAATATGCACACATACCCATGAACAAGATGGACAGAAAAAGAAAGGTAAAAAAAAGGGTTGAAAAAAAAACTCCTATATACTCCCATAACCCGACAGCGGGGGCGGGAACCGCAGCTCCACAAATTTGTCACATGAACAAGCAGAAACAATTCGGAAAAAAAGAGAACGAGGGGTAAAACGCCGCCGCCGCCGCCGCTGCCGCCGCCGCCGCCGCCGCAGCAGCGGAAACGAGACCCAGGGTGCTAGCTAGCTAGCTACCCCATCAGCCCGCCCAAGACCACGCGACTCACGCCGGCGATCTCGGTCTTGGCCTGGGTGCGACTCGAGTCCTCGAACTCGCGCACGATGCCCGCGACCATGATCTTGCGGATCTTCGCATCAGCCTTGGAGAACATCTCGCCCATGGCCACGGTGCAGATACTGGGGGTGTACACCAGCGAGACCAGGCGGGTATAGCAATCGATCAGGACGTCGCACAGCGTGACGAAGGTCTCGAAGTAGTCCGGCTCGAAGGGGAGCAAGGGGGTCAGCAGGTAGGTGTACTCCTCGCCGGGGAGGAGTTCGGAGGCCTCGGTGTGCGGGAAGCCCATGGAGGCGGAGGAGGCGGAGGAGGCCGCCGCGGCGGCGGCATGGTGGTGGTGGTGGTGAGCGGAAGCGGAGGCGCCGGAGGAGGAGGAGGAGGCGCCGGCGGCGGCCATGGCTTTCAGGTCGGAGGGGTCGGAGGACTGCATGGGGAGGCCGATCTCGGTGGCGGAGCTGGCGCGGCGGGCCTTGGAGGAGTAGGCGCCGGAGGCGTGGGCGGCGCGCTTGAACATCTGGGGGATGCGGGCGCGGGCGAGGGCGGAGGCGGTGGAGGAGGGCGGGCCGTCGGGCGGGTGCACCTGCTGGAAGGCCTCGAACTCGAGGAGGAGGGCGTTGAGGGCGCGCAGGAACTCGACGGGCGTCGTGCTGACGTCCAGGATCGGCGGCAGCGACAGCCCCAGCAGCAGGAAGTTGATCGCCCGCCGCGACAGCTTGCGCGCCTCGAAGTACGCCAGCCGGCTGATGTCCGCCCGCGAGAAGTGCACCGTGTTGAACCAGTAGATCCGCCCCTCGTGCGCCTTCCGCAGGTACCCCAGCGTCGAGATGCGCTTCACCGCCATGTCGTGGACGTGCTGGTAGACCGCCGCCGCGCTCTGCGGGCCGTATGACCCGTTTGTGCTCGTCAGGGGCGGCGGCAGCGTCCCCGCCGTGCTGCCGTTGTGCCCGAGCCCAATGCCGCTGCTGCTGTCATGGATGCTGGATTTGGTGTCGCGGCGGGTGAGGCTCGGGGCGAATGATGAAGACATCATTGTGGCTCTCCCGGGGGGAGGTAAATGGATTTCGGGGGAGGAGGGGAGGGGGGTAAAAGGAGGGGGTTGAGCAAGAGGAATGGCAGGCTGTGGTGTGGCAGTGGCAGGCGGGGCGGCCTGCCCGCGTATCGTTGGAATTGAAATCGAGTATGCGATTGCTGGGTGATATTCTCTGGATTGGAGATGCAGTCAATGGAGCGTAAACGTTGTCCAGGGGGCAAAAGAGAGAGACCGCCCGTGGAGTGAACGGAGGACCGGGCCAGCAACTGCCGGTAGTTCAAGCTGGTCTACTCTACTTTCCTGCAGTGTGATTGAGTGAACTCTCTCTTCTCCGCGCTCCACCGTTCACGTCAAACACTGCAAACACCACAAACCACCTCCGCTCGGGTCACATGATGGCTTGGGGAAATGGTCCGGGATTTTCTTGTTTGCATCGTTTACACCGATAAATTAAGCCAGTATACAACGAATAAACAATAAACATGGCCTACTATGCTCAAGTACTCGCTACCAGCCATATTATAATTCCAGATAAATTTAAGCTCATGTACTTCTCATATACGC
Source organism: Aspergillus japonicus CBS 114.51 (assembly GCF_003184785.1). NCBI lineage: Eukaryota > Fungi > Ascomycota > Eurotiomycetes > Eurotiales > Aspergillaceae > Aspergillus > Aspergillus japonicus. The sequence goes on along the minus strand of NW_020291658.1, from coordinate 382,793 downwards.
TTGTACTTCTATATACGTTCTACTATCACAGCATGCACAAACACCGAGCCTGGTCAGGCGAGAGCGATTGTTAATCAGAAACACAGATTTATACTCCGTCAACACCCTCTCTAAAATCGACCATGCAACGTTACACCAAGTCTAAGACTTTGGAGCTGGCGGTGACATCCATCGTCCATCTTTCAGCCAGACACCAGCCCCTCCGTACTTGCCAGCTTCCGCTCCCTTGAGGAAAGCAAAGCGGAAGAAGAGATCCTCGGGTTGCGAATCTTCGTCCTCACGGAGGACCTCCATATCCATCACATCACTCTCGATTGTCGGCCGGTGGAATAGTTCAAGCCCGTTATGTCCATGTCTATGCCAGATAAATTCTCCGCGCTTGTCTTCGTCAAGGTATCCGCGCCAGCGCTCGACGTCGTTCACCAAAACCGAGATCCCATCCACACCCAATTTGTTCATACGTTGCCGCTCCCAGAGAGTGAATGTGATATTGCCGTTGCCGTGGTGGGTTTCGTGGGTGTCCAAGCCCGGCAGCGAAATCGTCACGGAGGAGTCGGTGACATTGGGGTAGGTGCCGCCCCACCACCCGTGCGCTCCACCAGGACCCGGGGCTTGCTCGCCCAAAGCCGCGGGTGTTTCAATGATCGACGCAAACCCCCACCGGGCAACGCCGTTGATGAAAAGACCCAAGAGCAAGCCCTGATAAATCAGAGATGGTCGAGTTGGGAGGGCCGTGCCAGGCATCAGTAGGATGGCGAGAATGTAGTGGTGGATACGCAACCGGAGACCCGGCAGAGGAAGCAAGATCAGAAGGATAAGACCCATCGTACAATAGATCTTGAGGTAGCGAGGCATCAAGCCACCCATGCGAATCTGCCAAGCTTGAGTGAGAATAATACAGATGACCGTGGGAATGACAAGCGCCAGTGCTACTTTGGCTCCGGGCTGTTTCTGGATATCGTGGGGTGTAAGTCGCTCCAAGGGAATCAGTCTCGCAAAGGTATAGTTGTTCAGACCGCCAATAAATGCAGGTGGCAAGTAGAGCAGCGTCTTAGTAATCTGATAGACAGGCTCAGACAGCGGATCCAACAGCGGCCGAGCGCAGTATTTGTACAGGACGTAAGCCACGAAAGAGGCCGGCAGCAGTCGTGACAGCAGACTTGAGAGCAGGTCGGCAAACTGGGTGAAAGAAGGCGGATCTGAGACCAGGCCCACTTGGCAGAACAGCATGAAAAAGGTGCTGAAGAAAAGCACCGGCGAGGAGGTGCTAAAGATCCAAAGTACGCTCAGCACACCAATGGTGATGCCAAGTAGCGGCCACCGAGGATCTTGAGGGCATGTCGCCTGCGACGAAGACAGTTCCACGAAGCTGAATGACTTGGGAAAGGTAGATGGAAATACGACCGAGCGGATCCCATTCTGCTTCGACGGCGGGAACGAGTGCGCAGCACCCTCCAACTTCACCACACCACAGCCACCCACCGTGTTAGTGATAACGCCAGCATGGATGGCCGCCTGACAGACATAGCTATCTGCCCGGTAGACACCGGGCTCATCCGAGTCGGGCTCCGGTCCTCCCACGACTAGCCCCCGATAACTGTAAGTCTCGTTGCCGACCATATGAGGCTCCAACAACTTGGCGTCGTGACAGTTGGCAGGACAGCGGAAGGCGATTGTTGACTCAGAGAACGGGCGACAGTCGTTGCCATTCAGACCACATTCATTCCCGTGCGCCCTAGGATCTAGGTTAGCTCAATCTACCGCACCGCTTTAGCGCATCTCAGCTTACCAGAAACTTGTCCGGCAGGACAGTGTCTGGGGACGCCCATAGCCCTCGATATACCCGGCCTGCCGGGAGTGCCATAGCACCAGACTCCACGGCAGGAACCAGGCGACATACAGTAGCAGCAACAGTGCGATTTTCTGTTTGCGCTTGGGGAAGAAGCGCTCCAAATAACGGACCGGCAGCTCCTGGATCTGTGGGAGCAGGGGCCTTAGGAGCAGTGATCGCGGGGGATTGGGACCCCGGACCCATTCAGCGGTGGCTCGACCGACTTTGCGCAGCGGCAATGGTACCCAGCCCCAACGAAATGATTTGGATGATTCCCGTAGCCACACGGGCAGATATCGGAGCGCCGCTTCCTCGTCCTGAGGCGGATCGGAAGCGTCGGGATCGACTGAGCGAGCCTCTTCATCTTCGAGCGACGGCGGCAGATACGGCCGAGAAGTGTCCTCTGGACCTTCGCCGAGCATTGTTCTTGTAAATCGATGCTAGTGTGTACAATCGGAGGGTGATAGAGTGATAGATGGAAAGCAGGGTTCTGAGGGAAAGCGACGTATCTAAGTGGGGGGGCGAACGGCGGAGGGAAGAAGCTAAGGGCCTAAGGCTCGGTGCAATCTAGATCGGATCCCAGCCGCAATGAGACCCTTTCTCAGTCAAGAGAAGGGAGACTAGTGCGTCGTGGGGGGGGGGGGAATAAACCACGATAAAAACAATAGGGGATAGAATGATTGTCAAGAGAGAAGTAAGAAGACAAGAGAGAGAGAGAGAGAGAGAGAGAGAGAGGTGCATGAAAGAGAGAGAGGCAAGAGAGGCCTGGCGCCCGCTGGCAGCCGGACTGGACAGACTGGACTTACACTGGGCAGTCTAAGCCTTGCCTTTTAAGGTTCAGGTTCCATTCCACAGCCAGAGTCACTCGCCCCAGTCTTCTGACCACTCACCGCCGATTATGTCAGCCCCACTCTCCGCAGCGTTCCTGCGGAGTGTCAGATGAATTATGTCAGCCTGCCCTCGTATTATTGACTCCCCTCACTTGTCACGGTCTCTTCAGGGGACTGCTTTTCCGCAGTGGCAAAATGATAGATGGGCGGAAGGACAGACACCGCTGGCTTGCCTCAAATATACCTGCTAAATCTTGATTATCTTCTATATATACAGTCATATCCTTGTCAAGCGAGACCATCCAGACACAAAACATACAAGACCTATAGGCACACTGCGCCTTCAGCAACACAATATGTACCCGACCACTTGAAACCCACCGGGAATCTGAACCAAAAGAAAATAATAACGAAAAAGAGGAAAGATGTCCCTCTAGAAAAAGATACCCACAATTTGTGGAAATGGTATATAAGGACCGCTGTGTGGTATATAGATGCGACGCAACATCAAGCCGTCATTGCCGTGGCCTAGCCTCCGAGGAGCATCCAAGCGATCATGCCACCCCACGCCCCAACAAAAACAATCGTCAAGATAGATGCACCGGCCTTGTCACCGGCGGTGATCTTCCGCGTCGAGGTCTTATCGCCGGTGGTATCTCCTTTACCGGCATTCGGGTCGCTGGTACTGTTACCGCCAGTGGTGGAGGTCACCGGGCCGGACTTCTTCGTCGTAATGAGCACAGATGAAAGGACATTGGTGACGGCGATTTCTTCCTCCATGCCGTTCCATCCATCCCACGACTTCGGGTACCACCGTACACCACACGTGTTGTTGCTCATTCCGCTGCAAGACGCGGCCGCGGCCTCGGCGGAGCCCTGCAGCTTCGGCAAGATCTCGTCATATGTCGAGGGGACCACCAAAGCCACAAATCCGAGCCATCCGCTCAGCAGGCCCTTGAAGAGGATTTCGTTGTCGTTGCAAGCCTCCGCAGGTTCACAGAGTTCCTCGGACATGATGTTGCCGCCGTACTGGGACGGGAAGAATGTGGTCAGGGTGACGTTCAAAAGACCATCCACGGCGGTCTTCCACTTGGCCTTGCCCGTCTGCGATTTTTGTCTCCTGTTAGCGTCCACGCAACCCAAGGTCGGTCGAGAGTCGTCCTTACATAGTTGTACATGTATGCGGCACCCATCAGATATGTTCCATAATTGTAAGACCATTGGTTGTTGCCCTGCGTTGTGCAGCCGTTATCAATGTCGGTTGAATCCGCGACGTTCCACGTTTCGTTATTCAACAGAGGAACGGATGCCGACCAATCGAAGATCTTCTCGGCCCAGTCGGCGTACGTATCGTTGTTGGTGTAACGGGCGAGACGGGCAGCCAGCTGGAACAGGCCTCCGTTCGAGATTGAGTTCTTCATATCGTACCCAGCCTCGTACGGCCAGATCTGCCAGCGCAGTCCGCCTCCGCAGTTCGAGGAGTCCCAGCGTGCGACTTGGGTGTTGTATACGCCCTGAGCAAGCGCGAGCCAGGAATATCCGTCGGTCGAATCGGCGAAGTCGATCTCAGCCGCGGTCATCGCTGCGAGGCCCCAGAACATTTGATCGTCGTTACCCTACACAGATGTCGTATGTGAGATTCCGTCCGAAAAAGTCCGATCCCACGCAAACCCGGATTACATACCAGATAACTACTGTAGTTGCTCGGCATGTAGTCGCAGTCACCTGCTTGCCATTGCATGCCTTGGCGGACTTCATCGTTGTAGGTGCTGTCGCCGGTGTAATAATAGTAGAGAAGCAAACTCATAAACAGCGCACTACCTTCCCACCACTTCGAGGGGAATGCACCGGGAATTTGGCCGGTCTCATTGCCGTGGTACCAGGTCATGGACCCGTATGCTGTTTGGCTTGCCGCAGCCTTTATGGATGCTGTGGTAACAGAGAATGATCAGCGTTCTGTATGACAGCTTGTTCGAGCGTGGCACAGTATATCTCCGGCTGGTATGGGTAGATGTTGGCAGGTTGGTGATTGCGGTAGAATCAGAGAGCGGAAAGCATACATTCACTACTGATATCAAGATCAATGGCATGAGTGACATGGCCGAAGAGAGCGGCATTGAGAAGCAGCCCTCCATGGAGAGCACCATGGAGGAAGCGCATGGTGGGAGGCGGCGACTTAAGAAGGCAATGGGGGGTGAAAACGAGCGGCAGGAGGGTTCAGAGAAGGGCGAAGACAGAAAAACGAAGGAAGGTCACGGTTGACCAGCGGGGATGGGAGCCAGATAGGCGAAACGATCGGGAGGGGAAGGGAAAGAAGGAAAAAGGTCGGAGAGAGAAGAGTAAGTTAGAATTGAGATTGGAAACGGGACTGGGAAAGAAAGAGTGAGAGTGAAAGAAAGATGATGGCGTTTGGCCGCAGCGGCAGCAGTCAGGTTAGTTGAGTTGCCAGTAGCAAGCAAGCATAGGGATTTAGGGACTGCAGCAGAAGCAGAAAATGGGGCCGGGGGGGGCAGAGAGGGGGGAGGGAGACCCAGCACTGCTTGCTGCACTAGACTGCTAGCCGCCAACCCGTCTCAGGTTCCAGATTTTGTTTTTTGATTATTTATTATTGATTGTTACTCATTTTCTCAGGTTGGAAAGGGAAAGGGAAAAGGAGATTACTAGCAAACCAATGGCCAGCCATGGGGGGAAAGAGGGACAATCGGGCGGACCACGTCAGCTTCGCTCGTGCAATGATCATTGAGAATCGTCCGGTTATTCTTGGAACAAATTGGGGACAGCCCAGTGTGCCCGTGGATGGTGGATGGTGGATGGTGGATGGTGGATGATGATGATGAATGGTGCGACAAGATTGTTCTGTCTTGGATCCAGGGTCGACTCAATCCAGTCCAGGCTTTTTCCGTCCGGGTCATGGTTGTGGGAATTGTAACCAGTTCTTCATTCATTTGTCTTGTTGACTCTCTTTTACACTTTCCTGCCCCTGTTGGCCTCTGGTACTGTACAGTATGCGGTCGGGTCCCAAGCTTTTTTGCCCAGCTTTGCCAATATTGCCAACCCCCGATCGGTCCGTGTCACAACACACAAGCATGAGGCCATGTGCCGCCAACGAAAAAGTAAGGGGTCAGACATGACATTTTAGTCGCTGGGCGGTACATCTCGAGGCTGGCTTTCTATTCTTGACGCAGCATGTCAGCACAGGTCAGTACTTACTAGGTACATGTATTTAGCGACCATATCTGAACCAAGGAAAAAGTACGGAGTAGATACTCATGCACACTAATTCTCCTTCTTCAGACCACACCCACGGGGTCTTGGCCCGATGACGGAGTAGCGAAGATCAACCCGCACATCACAGCGATGGCTCAGCTTCCACTGCTGCCTTGTCTGCCGAGCCATCGTAGGCTAGGTAGCCACCACTGCGTCATTTCCGAAAGCTGGAGGCAGGAAAAACGATACGAATACGACCAAAAGCCGACCACCATAATTAACAAAGAAAGAGATAGCAAAGCCAGTGCAAGCCAACGCTAGACATCGCTGCAAAAGATAATCTTACTTGTAAACCTGTTCTCACGGCCGACAAGGAGTAAGGAAGAAGGGGCTTGAAGTTGGGTGGTTTCTTCCACCCCCGCAAGGGCTCGCTCGCCATTGGCTCCACTGTCAACTATGTAGCGCTCTTCCCTCGTCCGGATAACAACCTTGATTCACAAATTCGCACTTGAATGGTTAATTGAATTGGTTTCCTAAGCATAACTTGCGCATATATTTCTAACAGATTGTTTACAAGACATGCAAACTATGGGTATCAGTAAGAGCACTGCAGAGAGCCAACCCGGTGGCATGGCCCGGTGGTGCAAAATGTCAAATTTGGTCCAAGGAAAAGACAAACGTCGCTTTTCTCCCATGGACATGAGTTAGATAGGCATCCAGCTCGTGCTCCTCGTCGATGACAAACGAGATCTCGTTGCCTTTCTCGTCGCGATCAGTACCCTCGATCTTTGTGATGACCGCGTCAGGATACCGCGCTGCAACCAATTGCTGGAGCTCCGTCACCGACCTGGCGGTCAACTTATCCACCCAGGTCTTAGCGTCTCCATGCAGTGGGCTCTGGGGGTGGATGCGGAGATAGACGGGCACGTGCAAGAGGGACGACCCCAGCATCGGATCCACATAGCTAAAGGCATCGCCCGAGTCAGCATGAGCAGCGGTGGCGAAGGACGGGTCGTTGGCAGCTTGCAACAGAGAAGGGTCGATCTGCATGTCGCCCAGATCGCTGTTCGACACCGATGCACTGGCCAGGGCCTGCGAAGCCAGGGTGCTGATGCCATTCGCGATGCCACTACCGAAGGTAGCACTGACGCTAACGGGGGGGCTCTCAAGATCCGGGCTGGGCACATGGGAGTGCGTGACCGACGACTTCCGGGCGGGATGTCGCTTCGTTTGGTCGTCGCGGAGTCGTTTCATGACATCGCGACAAAGGACCTCGAGGGCCTTGAGCTTGATCGCATGCTCGGGATCCGCAGCGCCGGGGGCGAGGATGCGCCGGAGGAGCTCCGAGTTTTGGATCCACTGTTCCTTCAATTCCTTCCAATGTTCGTCGCCCGCTTCCAGCTTGCTGGTGAAATGATCCGCCTTGAGGGTATTGTAAAATGCATTCCGGATCTGACGACTCTCCTCCGGGTTGATGCCCAGAGCATTTTTCGCCTCGGCAATGGTCATCCGGCGCTCCAGCGTGCGCATCCGCTTCGTCACATCAGTGCAGACGACATCCAGCGCCAACGACTTCACGTCCAGCTGATTCTGATCGTGAAACACCTGCTGGAGGTGATACGACTCCTGGATTAGCTTGTTCTTCGCCTCCTGCCATCGCTCGGGTCCAGCCACCGTCTTCTTGATGAAGCCTGCTTCCTCACAGATCTGTTGAAACTGGTCCCGAATCTGCCGATACATCACATTATCCAGGTTCAGGTATTTCTTGCTCTCGTCAATCGTCGTCTCCGAGGGAAATCGGGGCGGCCCTGGTGGATCCGCTGGCATGCCTGCCCATCCGCGCGTGCGCCGCCGCCGTTTGCGATTCGCCCACCGCTCCGCACTCTCTGCCTTCAACTTGTCCATTCGCTCTTTGCGCTTGGCCAGAGCCTCGGCCGACAAGGCTGGAGAGTCGGTCGGCGAAATCGACGCGTCGTCGGCGGGGGCGACGGTGGTGGTGGTTGTGACGGCAGCAACAGGGGCAGCAGGGACAAGAGGCTCCTCAGGCTCTTCATATGCCAACCCAGACTTATACACCTCCTGCTGCAGCGCCAGGAGACCTTCATCCTCCGGTAATTGCGGCAGGGGCGTCTGCATCACCCTCGACTGCGACTTCATGCCATTGGGGACGCGAAGCAGCCAACGGTTCTTGGCGCGCACTCGCATCAGCTCGCGCTCCTTGATCTCGAACCCTTCCTCGTTGAGCATGCGCAGCATGTCTCGTTGGCTGGTATTCCGCTCCCAGAGCTGTTTGACGCGCGCCACGAGTTCGACATTCTTATGTGCTGGATTCTGTTTGGACGGGAACCCCCACCGCTTGAATTGGGTCTGGAACGCTCGTTTACTGGGCGAGAAGCAATTGGCTGTCAGTGAGACAAAAACGAGGACAGAGCGAGACAGCGGATCGGCGCGCGGGGGAGGACTCGAGGGTTTGGAAATCAAGGGGTCCAATGTCGACGATACACGAACTCCACGAAACTCACTCACCTCGGGGCAAATTGGTAGACGTTCTTCATATATTCCATGATCTCCTCGAGCGCCTTCTTGTCCTTAATATACATCTGAAAGCAGATTTCCCGCTTTCCTTCCCAATCGTACACCATCCTGACAAAAAAAAAAAGCCGCGGCGGCGAACGCGGCCCTTTTTCTTTCTTTTTTCCCCCCCGAAAAGAAGGCCTTATCCCTCAGGGGTGAATGACACACCCCAACGAGAATGAAGGGAAAGGCGAGGAACGCCTTTCTCGCTCTCGACGATAGGGAGAGTGGACGAGCTGGTGAGAGTGGAGTACGGCGCTGTATAGATCGCCAAACAGACGTCGGTTGTCCTTGTTGTACCCCGTAGTGCGTCTGGCCCTGGAACCGTGTCCGGTGAGCTTTCTGGACAACCGTAGTAGTTTCGCGTTGGCTGGCAGGTGGCTTTCGAAGGCCCGAGGACGGGAGGGAAGTGCAAGTGTGTTGGAATACGGAGAGTCATTGACACCAGCAGTGCGAGCCGTTGTGGGTCATTGGCATGAGTTCACGTGGACTAGATGTCATCATCGCCGGCTCGCTTTTTCTGCCGGTCATGTGTCCTCTAGCTTCGGCAGGCGGTAACAGAACAAACAGTTTCCCCGGCCGCTTTTTTCCCGCTGTATACCTGTGAAATCTCGCCGCGAGGTTGCGAGGTTTCTTAGTTTCTGCCATCCTGGGCGGTGGTCTACGCGGTGAGGAGCCTATTCTGCCCCCTAAAGTCAAAGGCGGTATGCTTTTGAACAGTTTTCCAGATAGATTTTTCCCTTCTGTATACCTGGTGCAGAATGGATTCTCGTTACGAGGTTGCGTAGTTTCTGCCAGTTGGGGCGGTGGCCAAAGCGGTGGGAATCTGCCAGCCACCTAACTTACCCACACCCTCCCTCCCCCAAAAACCGGGGCCCGCCGATCCTCCGATTGCGGCGGTTTCTCTATCGGCCGTTTATAATGAGCTCGAGTCACACTTAAACTCTCCTTGATTCCTTGCACAACCACCTACTAAAATTCCTACGATTTCGCCATGGCTGCTGCTGCTAGAACTCTTCGCATTGGTACGATACCCCTTCCCTACGACTGAATATAATTCAAGAAGGCTCAATTGACATCCCCTTTCCAACTATACAGGTCTCATCCCCGGAGATGGTATCGGACGGGAGGTCATCCCGGTGAGTCACTTTCCCAGGAGACGATGCAATTGAATTTCTTTCCTCATCCGAACCAGCCACACCACAAGCCCAAAAACTGACCACAAGTCGTCCCAACAGGCCGGTCGCCGCGTTCTGGAGGCTCTCCCCTCCTCGCTGAACCTGAACTTCAGCTTCGTCGATCTGGATGCGGGCTTCGACACCTTCAAGCGGACCGGTACCGCTCTGCCGGACAAGACGGTCGAGACCCTGAAGAAGGAGTGTGATGGTGCTCTGTTCGGAGCCGTCAGGTAAACCCCCTCCCTCCCCTCAATCCCCCCTACCGCCACCCCCTCATACTAACCAAGTCATCAAAACGCACACAGCTCCCCCAGCACCAAGGTCGCCGGCTACAGCTCACCGATCGTCGCGCTCCGCAAGAAGCTGGACCTGTACGCCAACGTGCGGCCGGTCAAGACGACGGCAGGGGGCAGCCACAACGGCAAGCCGATCGACCTGGTGATCGTGCGGGAGAACACGGAGGACCTGTACGTGAAGGAGGAGACGACGCGGGACACGGCGGAGGGCAAGGTGGCCGAGGCGATCAAGCGGATCTCCGAGCGGGCGAGTTTCCGCATCGCCAGCATCGCGGGCGAGATCGCGCTGCGGCGCCAGAAGATCCGCACCGCGGGGCCGCCGGGGCTGTCGACGACCGCCCGCACCAGCCCGATGGTGACGATCACGCACAAGTCCAACGTGCTGTCGCAGACGGACGGGCTGTTCCGCGAGACGGCGCGGCGCGCCCTGGCCGCCGAGCAGTTCGCCGGGACGGTCGAGGTCGAGGAGCAGATCGTCGACTCCATGGTCTACAAGCTCTTCCGCCAGCCCGAGTACTACGACGTCATCGTCGCGCCCAACCTGTACGGCGACATCCTGTCCGACGGCGCCGCCGCCCTCGTCGGCAGTCTGGGGCTGGTGCCTAGCGCCAACGTCGGGGATGGCTTCGCCATCGGCGAGCCCTGCCACGGCAGCGCCCCCGACATCGAGGGCCGCGGCATCGCCAACCCCATCGCCACCCTCCGCAGTGTCGCCCTGATGCTCGAGTTCCTCGGCGAGGAGGCCGCCGCCGCTAAGATCTACGCCGCCGTCGATGCCAACCTCGATGAGGGCAAGTTCCTCTCCCCCGATATGGGCGGCCAGGCTACGACCCAGCAGGTTCTGGATGATGTCCTCAAGCGTATGTAAGCGGGGGGCTGCGGTTTTGTGTATATTAGCGGGGGAGAGTAGGGATTTTGGTAGAAGTACACAAAAAGTAGGGAAAAGTTGCGGTTTTGTATGCTAGGTATAGCCGGATTGGGAAAAAGAAATCTTGATGTTCACGCTGTTAGCGACTTATCTGGGTGGTGGAAATTCTTTAGAGGCACTCCGAGTAGCAACGGCGCCTGAACCGGTTTTATGTTTGGTATTAGCATTCGGGCCGTCCACAAGTAGGAGGTTAACGTCGCACAGGTTTACGTATTGCATGTCTGTCAAAAGCCTGTTCACATTTCAGGAAAATTCGGTAGCAACCGGATCCTATCTCTTGATTTCGGTGTACATCTTAGTTGGGTTGTGCATCCAACGCCCAAAAAGGCTTGCTGTCCAGGATCGGGACATCTGATATGACATCGAGACTGCAACCACCTCGACCCCAAGCCGTATTTCAGCCTGGATCTTCTGTCCCAATAAGTAGCCGCGGGGGCAAAGCCATATCGCGTAAGTACCATTGCAAGCCCATGCGCGAATCAATGAATCCAAAACAGAAGCTCATATCTCATCTCTCTCTCGTGTTCTCAGTCACAGCCAAAAATAAAGAATTGTCCAAAATGCCCCCGAAAAGCGTATATACACCGAGGTCAACTATACAAACATCAAGACAAAACGACTACCAGAAAGAAAGTCGTCGTCGAACAACGGGGAATCGGCTCAATCACTCCAACTGAATCCGCCTCTGGTTCCACCGTTCGCGCACCCGCTCGAACAGCGTGGGCAACTCATACCCCCAGTGGCAGAGCATGCCGGCCACGAAGCCGACGGCATCGTTCTTGAACCCCACCAACAAGCCCACGGTGACCATCATGACGGTCCACCGGCGCTTGCGCTCCCAGTCGCTCAGCATCGGGCCGATCTCCTGCGCGCCGTCGCCGGCGAACCCGTGGCTGGCCTTGCGGATGTCCCGCGCCCCGGTGGTGTTCAGCGACTCGCCCACGCTGACCAGCTCCAGGCCGGCGGCGATGACCATCACGCCGAGCAGGGCGGTGGGGAAGCGCTTCAGCAGGCCGACGAGGGACTCCCCAAAAAACACGCCGATGATCAGCTTGAGAGCCCCCAGGATGATGACGCTGGCGCCGGACCGGGCGCCGAAGCGGTACTGGGCCGCCAGCCCGCCGGAGCCGTGGCAGACGGGCATCGCGCCGAACCAGCACCCGATGAGGTTCATGCCTGCCACGCTGAGGCCGACGGAGGTGATGGAGGGGGTCTCCAGGGTGGGGAGGAGGTCCCCGGCCAAGTGGACGACGGCGACGACGGAGTTCAGCGTCGTCAGGGGGATCTGGCCGACTCCCGCGTCGAGCGCGCCGATGCGCCATTCGTGGGCGGATGGGATGACGGTGTAGGGGTGCCAGAAGACGAGGGACGGGAGGTCGGAGGCCAGCGCGCTGCCGATGACGGCAAACGAGAGCCCTAGGATGAAGACGAGCAGGGCGTAGGGCACGTTGCGGTACACGTTGGTGATGATCAGGAACAGGAAGGCGGCCACGGCCCAGGTGCGGTTGTCGGCCCAGGACGGGTACAGCCATCCGAGGGACGAGAGGATCGAACCCCCGGACGCGATGATCAAGGACAGACCGGCGCCGACTTGGATGCCTTTGATGACGGGAATGGGGATGGCGTTGGCGAACCAGTTCAGGAGGCCGGTTATGCTGAAGAGGAAGACGCAAGCCCCGACAAAGATACCGGCGGCGGCGATGGCTCCGTTGGTGAAGGTTCGAGCAATGGCCACGGCCGCGATGGCTTTCATGGGCTGCACGGGTAACGGAATCCCGAAGAAGAGGCCTGTTAGAATGTTAAACAGACCGGAGAAGATCAGGGTGCTCGACAGAGAGACAGTGCCATTGACGGCGAGGGCGATGGCGATGGGCAAGAAGGTGCCCAGATCGCCCAGAGAGCCGGAGATTTCCGACACATAGTGGTGTCGAAAGGTATGGAAATTGTGCGAGGTTACTCGACGGAGGTTCATGATGAGAGAATATGTGGAAGGGAGTATAGGGGGGATACATTCAGGGGGAGTAGGTGGGAACTTGGGAAGTAAAGAGAGGGAAGAGAGGGAGAAGCAGGGCAAGGGATAGGGATCTGAGACAATGAGGAGATGATGATGATGATGATGATGATGATGATGATGGAACCTCGTATCGGTGAAGAAGGCGATAAGCTGGCGTGGATTTGCTTGAGTGTTTTGGGATTGGCTTCCATTCCCCGCACGGCACGAGGAGGAGCAGTAGCAGTCAGCAGTCTTACTACATAATAGGTACCAAGTACGAAGTACGTATTCTGTAGTAGTATAGATCAGTTCCAGTCTGCTGTTAACTCAATCTCCAACTTAATCCGTTTATCTGCGGAAAAAGCAACCCCGCAGACAGACAGACGGACAGACAGAAACACAGCCAGACAAACAAACAGACAAACCGGAATCTCTTCCGCCTGTCATCCGTCGGCGTTTTTATCCGGTCCACTCAGCTTGAAGGATTGTCCGGTATACCAGATCAACCTCATTGTACTAGGGATACAATCTCAGGATATTGTTAAATCTTGCAATCTGTATACTGCCCCATCAACACCACTTCATGTACATTGATAGTAAATAGGTAGCAGTAGGAGACAACCCCCCATCTATCCACCTATCCATCCACCACGCAGCAATGGAACCACCGACCCCTCCTCCCCCTCCTCCTTCTCCTCCTCCCTTACAGCATCCCCCCTCCCGGATAACAAAAATGCCTCATCCCCCATCACAAAAACCTGCCACTCGAAAACCGACTCCCAAAATCCGCCGCCTTACTGATCATCTCCCTCCGCTGGGCATGGGAAATCTTCCCGGCGAGGCCCATATCCTTCTCGCGATCGAACGCCCGCTTACTGGGATCATCCTCCTCCTCTTTGGGCAGTGTCCTATGCTTCTCGCGCGCCGCCGCATCCTCCCGTCGCTTCTCCTCATTATACCGCCGAATCTGCTCCTGCATCGCCTTGGACGGCTGAGTCTGTTTACCACCAGCGGCAGCAGCCCCTGCATCGTGATTCCGCGGCGCCTGCACGCCCAGCACCTCGTCCTGGAGCCGCTTCATTTTCTGCTCCGGGGTCTCCGTCCACGTGACGTCGACGCCCCCGCCCGCGGCCCCGGCGTGGCCGGCGCGGGGCCCGGACTGGAAGCGCCGGTTTCGCAGGCGCGTGGGGTCGACGCGCGCGGTCCGGTCGGAGGGTTCGAGGGGTTCGAGCATCCAGGCGTCGCGTTGGGGTTCTGGTTTTGATGTCGTGGTGGAGGAGGAGGGGGAGGTGGTGGAGGTGGTTGGGGTGGGTTGTACGCTGCCGGCGGGTGGGGGGAGGGTTGGACCGAAGTCGTCGTCGGAGCTGTCGCTTTCGCTGTTGTTCTCGCGGATAGGGGCGCTGGGTTTGTGGTGGTGGTGGTGGTTGTTCGTCTCGTCGTCGCTGGCGCTGGATTGCGCCGGGGGCGGAAGGGAGGGCCCGATCACTCGGCGGCGTTTGCTGGATGCGTCCTCTGTGTCGATGGGCGCGGGGCTGGGGCCGACGGTAGGGCCGGCGGCGTATTTGCGCTTCTCTGGTTGTTGGTCCATTGCGGCTTGAAGGTCGGAGGAGTTGGCTTTTGAGGTAAGGTGAGGGTGCAAGATCCAGGTAGTCTGGCGGGTGACAATGGAGAGAATGTGTCACTTGGGAATTGCAAGTCCTGCTTGCGTGTTGAGCCGATGGGCTTGATCAAGCTGCTAGGTGAAGTAAGTCTGGTAAGAGGGTAGTAGGATACTCAAGATTGGGCGCTGTAGAAAAGGTTGAAGTTGAATGCGACGAGGAGTCCTGTGCAAACCAGGCAAAACGTCAGAAGTCTGATCATGTGATCTCCCCCCGTCTTATCGATAACCATTTTCCTGCATATCTAATCGCTGTCGATAAGATGCGACAATACTCTAGCTACTCATCATCTTCATGGACAGTACCTTCAAATCAGCTCAAAATTATCACAATAATGTTACACTCTCTACATAATACTTCACCCATCACAAGAACCTACAAGACACGCATGATCCAAGGAACAAAATTCCAGTCATAAAATTAATCTAACCCGCTTTTTGCCCCGAATTTTGAATACTCAAACAGCCCAAGAACCCAAAAAGCCCCACGATATATGTACATAACAAAAGATAGACAAACAAGCAGCACAGTTAATCTTCCAGCGGAACTCGCATAGAAATCACAGATCAAACTGTTTATTGCTTGTTCGCCCGCTGCGCCAGCAGGTTCAACGCACTACCAGCCAGGATGAAACCGCACTGGTCGGGGCTGAGAGTGTGGCGGACGGGGATGACGAGCTGCTCACCCGAGCGCTTTGTGACGTGCAGCTGGATGGAGCCCTGGCCACCGGCCTGGAGGACATCGTACAGGCCCTCGGTGGCGACCTGATCGCAGGCATCGATCTTGTCGTAGTCAGCCGGGTTCTCGAAGGTCAGAGGCACGACACCCTGCTTCTTGAGGTTGGTCTCGTGGATACGGGCGAAGCTCTTGGAGACGATGATGCGGCCGCCCAGGTAGCGGGGCTGCAGGGCGGCGTGCTCGCGAGCACTGCCCTCACCGTAGTTCTCCTCGGCGACGACCAGCCACTCGGTGCCCTGGGACTTCCAGTGGGCAGCCAGATCGGGGATCGAGTACTGCTTGCCGGCCTCGTCGTAGGCCACGTTGGTCTCGCCGGTGGCGGCGTTGACGGCGCCGATCAGAGTGTTGGCAGAGATGTTGGGCAGGTGACCCTTGTACTTCAACCACGGGCCGGCCGCGGAGATGGTATCGGTGGTGCACTGACCCTTCACCTTGTAGAGGACCTTCAGACCAGAGAGCTCGCCCTTGGGGAAGGGAGCAAAGGGCTCCAGCAGCGCCAGACGGTCGGAGGTCGGGGAGACAATCACCTCACAAGAGGCGTCAGGAACAGCAGCTGTAGGCTGGAAGTCAGGGTTGCCGTCGGCGAATCCCTGGCCGGGGAGGGCCTGGCCCGTAGGGGGCTGGAAGCGGAACTCCTCGCCGCTGGGGGTCTTGATGCTGTCCGTCATTGGGTTGAAGGTCGTGCTGCCGGAGTAAACCATAGCCGTGACCAGCTCGGGGGAGGCCAAGAAGTTCATGGTCCGGCGGTTACCGTCGTTACGGCCGGGAAAGTTGCGGTTGTACGAGGTCAGGATGGCATTGTCCTCGCCCTTGGGGACGCCGTCCGTGCGCTTCCATTGACCAATGCAGGGTCCGCATGCATTGGCCAGCACGGTACCTCCCGCCTGCGAGAAAGTCGACAGCGTCTGGTCACGGTCCAGAGTAGCCCGAATCTGCTCACTACCAGGCGTGATGAAGAAGTCGGCTTTGGGTTTGAGGCCGGCCGCGGTGGCCTGCTTGACCAGGTGCTCAGCACGGGTCATATCCTCGTAGGAGCTGTTGGTGCAGCTGCCAATCAGACCGGCTCCCAAAGTCTGGGGCCAGCTCTTCTCACGGACGGTGTCAGCGAAGGCAGACACGGGAACCGAGAGGTCCGGGGTGAAGGGGCCGTTGATGTGAGGCTCCAGGGTGGACAAATCGATGGTGATCAACTGGTCGTATTGGGAACCATTGTCAGCCCGCAGGAGGTTCTGGGGTCCAGAGGCGGCAATCTCAGCGGCAGCCTTGGCCACATCGCCACGGTGAGTAGCCTGAAGGTAAGGAATGTGGTTGGGAGAGAAGGGGAAGACCGAGGTGGTCGCGCCAACCTCAGCACCCATGTTGCAGATGGTAGCCATACCGGTGCAGCTCAGAGTCTCCACACCGGGGCCGTGGTACTCGATGATGAATCCAGTTCCGCCACGAACAGTCAGCTTGCCAGCCAAGTGAAGGATGACGTCCTTGGGAGAGGCCCAGCCGTTCAGCTTGCCTTCCAGGCGCACACCCAAGATGCGCGGCGCCTTCAACTCCCAAGGCGCATCGACCAGGGCGTCGACGGCATCCGCACCACCAACACCAATGGCAATGGCACCAAGACCACCAGCATTGGGGGTGTGGCTGTCCGTGCCCAGCATCATCAGACCAGGAGCCGAGTAGTTCTCGAGCACGCTCTGGTGGATGATACCAGCACCAGGGGGCCAGAACTCGATACCATACCGCTTAGCAGCGCTCTCCAGGAAGTCGAACACCTCGCTGTTTCCCTGGATCGAGGCCGGCAAATCGACATCGGCACCGCGCTCACCGACAATCATGTGGTCGCAGTGGATACTGGCAGGGACCGCAGTCGAGGGCAAGCCGCAGGACATGAACTGCAGCAGAGCCATCTGGGCAGAGGCGTCCTGCATCGCCACACGGTCAGGCTTCAACTTCAAGTTGGCCTTGCCGCGGATGTCCCGTCCATTGTTGGTGCCGGTCAACAGCGACTCCTCAGGGTTGTCCAAGTGGGCGTAGAGGATCTTTTCGGCCAACGTGAGAGATCGCGAAGAACCCAACACTCGACGAACTTGTTCCAAGTTCCGCACAATCTTCGGGTATGGGGGCATGCGCGAGGAAGCAGGGGTCGAAGAGGCCTCGGTGGCCAGACCACGGCGAGCAAATAGTCTTTGTGGGGAGAGGCACTTCGGGGCCAACTGGAAAGTGGAGAGAGGAGTGTGTCAGTTCCGATCTATCTATCGCTTGAGATGAAGCAGGATGATCCAAGAGTGCACCACATACCCTCTGAGAGGCGGAGGCCCGCTGCCAAACAAGCTGCCGCACCATTGTTCTTTGCAGGAGAATGCTGTGAAGAACAATTGCACAGAGAAGGAAAAGAAAAAGGTAGATAAATGACTGAGGCGAGGGAGTCATTCTTATTCTCGACCTTTAGTCGCCCTTTGATTATCCTCGCTCTGATTGGCTCGCGCCACCGCCGATGCCGGGAGATCGACTCCAGACAGATACGATACCGGAGCTGTATTGTCATTTTGCCGCATTGGGTAAGAATAGAGGGTCCCAATGCAGGCCAGCCTCTGAGTCATCCAGCCCCTTTGTGTATTGGACGGTATCAACACTATACCCTCCATACAATTTATACTTCCAAGGTTTAGAGACGGTTGCAAGTGAAGTCGCTGAGACCCGAACAGCCGGGCATATATACTCCGATAGTATCTAGTAGATCTATACACACTGTGCAATTTTTGGTTTATTGGCGAAAGGGTTGTACTCAGTCAACCACCCCAATGTCATCCGCCCAACTCGGCTGGATGCTGCGACACACTCCTTCGTAGTCCTGGAATCTCTGCGAATCCTGCACCAATCCCGGCGTTGTCCAAAACATGGTCCAATTGGTGTCATTCAGCTTCCAGGTTCCCTGCGAGCGCTCAAAATACCATTTGTTTACCGGGTTGTCCTTGCGGCTGCGCCAGCACACGCCATTCGGGAAACAGGACCGCACCATCGCGTTGAACACAATATCCGCCACACCTCCCGCACCCTGACTGCGTTTCAAAACAGCAAACTTATCCAAATATGGAACCATGCGGGCCTGACTCGCCTCGCTTCCGTCATCCTCGACCCCAGGCGGCAGCTCCCAGGTTAAGATGGCCCCTCCTTCATATTCTCCGGCAATGATCAGCCCCGCCAACCGGCCATTGACACGGTTCAGGTAGTCCTGCACGTCAAGTTTGCGGTTGAAGGAGTCCTCGATCAGATGAACCAGGCGCGGGAGGTCGATGCATGGGTCATCCAATCCCAGCTGCGGGCGATTTTGCGCAGTCCACACCTGAACTCGCGGATTCGGGATCAACGTCAGAGGCATGCCTCGTTTGACAAAGGTTGTATGTAGGCCGGGCGTAGCAACAGAGGCTGGCCGTCCGTGCATAGCTGCGCGGCGGCTCAGAGGCAAAGATGAAGAAAGTAGGGGTTTGTCGGTTAGGAGATTATGGATCAGAGGGTTTCGCTGCCGACGGGTGCCCACCGCAGAAAGGTCTGGCGCAAGATCATGGGAGGATTGAGCTGAATTTGCGACTTCGAGAGGCGAGGTTATAATTCCAGAAGAGGCCGATGGTAGCAATGCGAGTGCCGCTTGGCTCAGCCGCAAGTTCTCGAGATGGCCATCGATGGCACTCGCTTCCAAAGCCGGAATCGACGGGCAGTCGGATTGGCCCGCAGGGGGGTTCTTCTCTGCTGACAATGCGGACTGCCGCACTTGACGCAACTCTTGTAAGATATCCCCAAACTCTTGCTCCATGTTGATGAAGACGTGGGACGACTGAGGGCCACTGAGCGCGGGAATACCACCGAGAGGATCTAAGAGAATGACACGATCCAGAGAAACTTCTGCCTGTAGGTCCTTGATCCTCTGAGCCGTGAGCAGAGGATCTTCATCAGGATCAGGCACTGTCGCCAGTCCTGCAAGTTCCTTTGCCAATGCAAGGATGGCATCGTTGCCAGAGACGGCGACAGCCCGGGGAACTTCCTCGGTGTAGGCGACAGGGGCCGCAACCACAATCTGGCCATCCCGCAACGGGCCGAGCAGCGCTTTCCGCGAAGACACTTTCAAAGCTGGTGGCTTCGTTGTTGAGATCGACAATACCGAATCAATGTGGGCCGATTTTGAATCTGGCTGAGCGTCGACCGCCAACGATAGCCGATCTGCCTGCTCTGCGGCGATCTTCCGCAGCGCATTGAGGTCCTCGCCCGTGCCCGGGTCGACTACTACACAGCATGCCATCCCCAGACGGTTTAACTGGGACAGTGTTTTCGCTACGCCATTGATTGTGCAATCGTCCAGGAGTTGTGGGGTGGTAATCTTGATCAGGGCCAGATGAAGACGCTGGGTGATGGTCGGCGGTGGGGGACTAGGGGTGGTATCATGGATAAAGACCGGCGTCTCGTAGACAGACCGGGAGGCACCGTAGAACGAACCCAAGTTAACCCCGGTTGATGAGGGTATAGCCGCAGAAGGGATCTTCACATCTGTCACGAGAGGTTTAGGTGCTTCTTGGTTTGCGCTGATCTGGTGCTGGGCCTTGAGGCGAGCAAGGTAAGACTTGGCTTCTCGCTTCGTCGACGCGGAGTTTAACAAACTAAGAAAGAAGTCCTAGCCCTGTCAGCTTTGCGATTGCGTGGAGAAAGGTTGTTGTGTCGGGAGCCAAAAAAAAAGAGGTGTATATCGCATACCCGATCCAGCAACTTCTCCTTGGCGCGGCGGCCCAGTCGCTCATAGCTCCGACTGCTGGACGAGAATTCAGCGCTTTGCTGAACTCGTCGTTCGGTTGTAGACGAGACATTTCTCCTTGTGAAAGGACACCATACTGGTGATTGAATGCTGCTGCTGCTGCTGCTGTTTAGAGAAGCATTGCTTTGCTGTGCGTAGTGAGGGCGAAGTCAGCCCGCTATTCACATCCCCATACAATAAGACCCTCTGAGTCAGTCATTGTTCGGGCCCGAACGACGTACCTTGAGTCGCGAGGACTTTGCAGTCCTTAGCCCCGTCAAAGTCCTAGAGCTCATGTTTCATTCCTGGCCGAGATACGAAACACACATGCCAGGCAGGAATACATAGAAAAAAAATCTTGAGAAATGGAGGTTGGAGGGGGGGAGGGGAAGACCTCGGGTGTTGAGGGAAATGCAGAGGGAAAGCAATCAACGCGGGGAGCTTTTGGGCCGGTCGGAGGCAGCGCGAAAAATAAAAATTAATGCGAATGACGCATCGTCCGTTGTCGGACCGGATCGGCTCCGAGACATTTTTGATCTTTTTAATCTAGATAAGGGCAAATTTCCCATCAGTGGAGTCCTTGTCCCATGGGCCATAACTACAGTACATTCCCTTATCCTTGAGTATCTTCATTGTCCAGAGCATTGCCTCGGTCTGATCTCTTCCCAACTTAAGGGACGGGTTATTGCCTTGGAGGACCTTCTATCACAGTAACCCTCGAAGAGCAAACAACATACCTCCCGATCGGACCCAACCCCTCTGCACAACACACACGACATGGCAAAGCAAAATGCACAAGCGAGCAAAAATCGGGCAGCGAGATGGGTCACGGAGTAGTTACTGCTACTCGCCTAGCAGTCTAGTAAGTAACACTCGTGGCTGGTACCTTTAGTCCACAGCTGGCAAGGAAGAACCAGACCCAGTCCGAACCACAATCAAATTATCAATCAGTAAAAGGTCTCCACTTCATGGGTCTGTCTCCTCCATTTCCTCCTGGTCCGGCAGACTCCTCTTCCGTAGCTGAAGAATGTAACCCGGTCTAGCTGTAAGGCTGACTGATCCTGGTACGAGTATTCAGTAAAAATTGACACAAAAAAACCACCACACCACTCCGTGGTAATCTCCGAGATCCACCCTGTCAATTAGGACTGGTACCTGATCCTACAACGTGGCATTGGTCTGCATGTAGGAACAACAAGCAAGGAGACGGAATCGAGCACCTGTCACATTCAAAGGGGATCTTGAGCAGACAGACAGGCAAGAATACGTACAGTAACTACCTCCCCATCAAGTGATGGACCCTCACCCTCGTCCCAACCAGAGAGTTCGAGAGTCGGAGGTCGGGAGTCGGCACCTTGGTCAATCCAATCCAATTGGACCCATTTATTTTTTCTTCCCGTGTGCTTTTCTCTTGTGTCCCGCCTGAACAAGACTCTTCTTTGCTCCTATTCATTTTTTGTCAAAGAGGACTGTACTTTACAATGTAATGTGGCTTGCAAGTCAACCATGTGTATGTGCATGTGCTGTCGAATTGTGCTGTGTGACATGCAAGATGCTCGAGACGGCTTCGCTGGGCTGTGGTTCTGTCACGAGGCGATCATGATGACAATTCGATGAAATGGTTTGAATTGGTGTGTGATTCAGAAAGAAATTCCAGCTATTGTACTTGGTGGCCCAGCTAGCAGCATTGCAGAGCCATGGGCTCCCATGAAGTCAACCCTTCAGAGCCCATGTGAGGATGATTAGATAGATAGAGTATTCGATCCGAGGATCAAATAATTGTACTGCACAAAAAGAATGAAGCACAATCAGTTGCTACTGGTAGGAAGAAAATGGCCGTGGGAAGGATGTATGCTTAAATACGGAGTACCTAGCAAACGTCCATCTGCCGCACTACGGCTGGCTTTCCCTTATGCACAAGGCTGTATTAGACACACATCACAATAGTCAGCTCCTCTTGACCAACCACCTGAAGACAACTAACTACATGGCAGGATTCCGTTATGTTGTGTACGAGAGAATGGAAATCGAGTTGTAAACAGCTGTATTGTACAAGAATGAATTATGTCATCTGGTATCTAGAGTAGAGTTACATGTCAACAAGTAAAGCATTTTAGGCTCCCCATGAAAGAAAAAAGTACACCTGAACCAATGGCAGAAAGACGACGTGACCGAGAATCCGTGAGGCAGGAAGATGCTATGATGCGTCTAAATGCCGAACATAGCATCACTAACACCTCCACGGCTGCGAGAGCCATAGTTGTCGCGAGAGCCGTTGTTGTCGCGAGAACCGTAGTTACCGCGGGAGCGGTTGTTATCGCGAGAGCCGTAGTTATCGCGAGAGCCGTAGTTGTCGCGAGAGCCGTAGTTGTCGCGAGAGCCGCGCTGGCCAAAACCACCGCGAGAGCCGTATTTGTCTCGAGAACCATAACCACCGCGAGAGCCGCCGCCACCGCCCAACATCCTGTTGCCCGAGCGGCCATGTGATCTCTGCATACCACCACGGAAGTAAGGGGCTTCCTTGAGACCCAGGCCGTGAATGGCAAAGTTCTTCATACCCTCCATAGCGTACCGACCCAAAACACCTTCCGCGTGGTTTCCAAAGGTGGTAACTGCCTCCGTCCTCTCGTCGGGGTGGATGTCTTGAGCGGCATTCTTGATCTGCTCAATGTGTTCATTGGTTTCCTCGTTAACCATATCCTTGGTGGCCGTTTCGAGAGATCTGTCGATCTTGAGCGGGAGACCAGCCAACTTAGCCTGTGCGTAAACCTTCTCGTCCTTGTGCAGGTAGAGCCATCCTTCACCCTTCTTGTGAGCACGGGCTGTCCGTCCCAAGCGATGGATATAGGTCTCACGGTCTCGAGGGCAGCCGAGTTGAATGACATGAGTCACGTCGGGGTAATCCATACCACGGGCCGTGACATCGGAAGAGAAAAGAATACCCTCCCTGGCAGCACGAAACTGCTGGGAAGTCCGGGTTCTGGCAGCCTGAGACAACTTGGAATGGATCTCGTACAACGGCATGTTGCCGAAAGGATGGCCACTGCGGAAGTCTCCGGGAACATTGAGCAGCCTGTCGAAAATCTGGAAAGCCAAGTTGGTCAACTTGGTGGTGTTCAGGTAGATGATAGCCTTGAAAGGACGGAGCTCCGGATCCTCAGTGCGTCTCGCCAGGTAGTTCGTCCGATAGTTCTTCACCATCTCGAGAATGCTGGCGAACCCATTCTCATAACCGTTCATGATAACGGTTCTCTGGGGAACAGACATGTGAGTCGGGGCTTCATTCTCGTCGATGGTCTTAACATTCTTGAATCCAGGCTTCATCATGGTGTTCACCAAGCGGAGTACATCACGGTTCATGGTGGCGGAGAACATCAGAGTCTGGCGATCGACCTTGGTGGGGTCAGGCAGCAACTCCGCAATTTGCTGAATGTCCTGAGAGAAACCGTCGTCCAACAAACGATCGCACTCATCCAGAACGAAAGAAGAGAGATTCGGGGCACGGATGCCAGAGTACGGGCTGGACAGAACGTCATACAGACGGCCGGGAGTACCGACCAGGATGTGGCAACCCTCGTTCTGGCACTTTCTCAGGTGCATGGCCTTCTGTGTTCCACCCACGGCAGTCTGCACCTGCACACCGGTTCCAGCCACCAGGCGCTGAGCCTCGTTGGCGATTTGCTCAGCCAGCTCTCGGGTGGGTGAGATGATGATGGCGCGAATGTCCCCCGCCCTCATCTGTTGCTTCGCGAACCGCGACGTTGGCAGACCGGCGATCACCTTTTGGACAACAGGAACCAAGAAAGCGAGCGTTTTACCTGTTCCAGTCTTTGCTTGACCAAGACTGATGGATCGGAAAGAAAATTTGTCAGCCTTTGATTCTTCCAAGACGAAAACAAGAGCGACGAAAACAAGAGCGAGGCAAAACCCATGAACTGAACTCACCAGTCAGAACCATCTAGCGTGTAAGCGATGGTCTTGCTTTGCACATCGGTCATGGTTGTGATCTTCATTCTTCTCGTGATGTTGTCGACAAACTGGGGATCGATTTTGCCCTGCAACTGGCTGAAGTTGACCAGCTCCTGGGACCCGGTCGTAGGGACAGCATTCTCGGCCTCCTGGGCGGCGGAAATCGAGAAGCGAACGGGAGACGTGTGGAATGATGATCTGAGAGTTTGCGTGATGGGGGTAGCAGAAGGAATGATCCATTGAGCAGCGCGCTGCGAAGTCGTCTTCACGGCGAGAGCTCGAGAAGCTCGCAGCGCGTGGGACACACCAGCCCGGCGAAAAGCACCTAACATGATAAATCAAACAGAATAAATATGGATGAATTGGTATATAGAAACTCGATCCACAATCGATGAAAGGAAGGGAAAGGAGATGGGGGAAAGGGGAGAAAAGATGCAGAACGATGGCTGCAGAAGGGGGCGGATGGAAGGTCAATCACTCAAACAAAACTTCTCCGTCGGGATAAGAAAAAACTAGCGGCAGAAAATCTCCGAGGCCAGAGCGGTGACGCCACGTCGGCAGCCGTGCTGTCACGTGGAGATAAGTCGATATAACCCGAATGGGTAAGTCCTTTCATCGTCGCATGTTTAAGATACTTGGTAGTACCTGATGCCATATCAATTCAGGGAGATTTCGCGAAATGGAGGGAAAGATTGAGAGACCATTGAGCATGTTGCAACTCTATGAGGGCCTGAGCAAGGGCTCTGACCGCTGATTGGCTGTACAAAACGCCTTCTTTCAAACTGGAACAGTCTGATGAGTTCTTTTAAGAGGTAATAACATGAACCTGAATAGAATTGCGCTTCGTAACATTGCAGAGAGGAGGTCTCGGAGGGTGATGCAAGGCTGTACGCGATTTAAGGCCTCAGGGGTGGGCTATGTAGAACGTATTCTTGAACTCTTCATTGGCTCTAATAATTAAACTAATTAAGTCCTTAAGGTACTAGGTAGGCAATGCGCTTGGTCAATCGCCTCGGATCACATAGGCTGGATTACTCAGGAACACCGACAAAGGCCCGCTCAACTGCAGATTCAAACCCTAGGGCTGAAATATTGTATATATTTTTGAATAGACATAGTGCTAAGAAGGATACTTGGAAAGGTGCATAAAAAGGTGCGTTAATACCCTTAAGCAGCTGCGGATTAATAAAGCTGTAGGATAGGTCCTCGGTTAGACAGCTACTATATAAACAGGTGCTTAAGAAGGTGCTTAAACAGCTGCAAGCACGGGCCCTGCTGGGCCCGCGAACGGCGCGTCGCAATGCCTTGGCCAAGGGAGGAACCCGCAGGTCAGGCCCTTGTACATTCTGAGATTAAAAGGTATGTGGTCAATGATAGATCAAGACGAAAATCAAAGCTTAAGTCCTTTTAAGATAACTCCATGACTCCTTCGGAATTTGGACCAGAGACTCCTGGTATCAAGAGCAACAAACCCCAAACAACACGCCAATCACTGACCATCATCCATCGCAGCCCGCCGATCAACGACAATCACAACATGCAGCTCCACCACCTAAGACTCGATCTCCCCCTGGAACTCTCTCGTCAACGAGTACACCGACAGGTCCGAGAAACTCTCATGGGTCGCCGCGGTCCCGCGCGGCGCCGACGAAGTCGCCGAGGAGACATGCACCGGCGACATGAGATCCCGCACATGGCCCGGGAAAAGCCCCTTGTCGAGGTCGCTCTGCCACAGCCTGCGCGAGGCGTCAAAGGCCTTGTTCACAAGGACCCTGCGAGCAGCCTCGTACTCCTGAAACAGGGTCGATAGGGGGCAGCTATCATCGCGGTGCTGGGCGAGGATCTGGGTGAAGATGAGAGCGTCTTCGATGGCGTAGGCGGCGGATTCGTCACGAGGGGGCATCTATAACACTCTCCCGGGGATGGGAAGAGTGAGATGATTAGTATATTGGGAGACAAGGGAGTTTAAGAACACATAAAGCAGAGCATATTCGGGGAAGAGGAAACATACCGCATGCGCAGCATCTCCCAGCAGAAGAACTCGCCCCTTGTACCATTTCCCGCGCTGGCGTACTTGATACACCGGGTACAGCGCCCAGTCTTCGATGCGATCGACCAGTTCTCGGATGCTGGGCAGGGTGGACTTGCCGAACTGTGTGCGTACCAGGTATCGAATGGACATCTTCATGCTCGCCGCGGATTGGGGATTCGTCGACGCAGCCTGATATCGTTCGATGAGATGCTCGTTGACACGAAGGATGGCCGCCGCGAAGAGCTTCTCGCGTGCCGGGTCACAGTAGCTAGTGAGCAACGAACTGTGGCGGGTGAAATGCACCGCGGTCTGGTCAAAGTGCATTGGCAGTGTGAACTGCTGCGCATCCACGACACTCTGAATGAAGGAGATCCCCGTATACTCTGACCGATTGCCCGGGTCGACAATCTGCGTTCGAGTGATGGAATGCACGCCGTCACAGCCGAGAAGTAGATCTCCAGTGGCTATTGCACCATTCTCGAACTTGAGCGTCACGCTGTCATCGGTGGTACTGCCGCCCACCACTTTCGCGTCATAGGAGACGGACACATTCGGGAGATCGCGGATGACGGCCAACATAGCACACGACAGCGCACTGCGCATCACTCGACGGCCCTTGTAGCCCCCATATCCGCGTCCTTTCTCGTCGGTGAATCGTAGGGGGCCCAATCGCCGGCCAGACCGCAACGAAAACAGTTCGATGATATCGACCTCGATTCCCGCATCATTGCCCATCCGATTCAGCTCGGACAAGACCCCAAGCTCATGGAGGTAGTTCTGCGCGATGGGAGTCAAACTGATAGCGCCTCCGGAGGCGGAAGGACCCGCCGCTCCCTCAAATACGGAGATCTTCAGATCGGGGCTGGAGAAGCCCAGCTCCTTCGACAGCGAGATGGCGCAAGCGAGTCCGGCAATGCCAGCGCCCGCAATGAGGATATTGCGGGGCATGTCGATCGATGGCAGGTAGAGATCTGGCTGGCTCGACCAGCGACACAGACCGTTTTATGTTATGTATGCACAGTACAATCGGCGATTGACCCTTGTCTCCTGTGTGAGGTCAAGTACGGTGAGGGGGAACACAAGCGCGACAACAGGGATTCGACCGATGACGACGCTCAGTCCATAGTTCGCCCGCCAGGATCGTTCTGGGTAAGAGGGGTTGGATGTAATCGTCACTGTTCCTTGATCGGCGAGACCGATACCGATATCGATAAGGGCACAGTCCCAGTGCAGTGCACGCACTGACGCCAGCCACGATCGGGAAGAGGGTCAACCGTTCGCGTTCAATGAAGTCCAATCCTTTGTCTCGGGAGTTGGCAATCTGACAGGTGGAACTTGGAATGACCACCGAAACAAGGCAGGGAGAAGAGAGAGAGAAAGGGAAAAATTTAGCACAATGAGGAGCAAACAAATCCCTACTAACTAACGAGTAAATTGCTAGTTTGGCCGGCCAGACCCTGGCTAGATTGCAATTAACCGTTTTCTAGCCCCTAATAAGTTAACGGTCGCAAGCGCCAGCACTGAGACGCAAGTCTACGGAGTAGTCTAGGATAATATTGAATACCTCAGGTGTGAAACTGGCCAGCCCGGCTGGCAAAGTGGCAACCCAACTGGGTAAGGCGGCTCCGCTGCCGGCCGAGACTGTCTTTTGCTTGGCCAATTACAGGCGCAAAGGGGGCTGCAGAAAGGCCGAACCGGGTCCGACTGCGGCTCAGGTAATCTTTCCGATTGGTTCCAAACCACTCGCATAAGCTCGGTGGCTCCTTCACGGCACTGCATTTTTGCACCTCGTGCCTGCCAGTTGGTGAAGTACCGTACCTCGATATCAAACAAGGTTGGGAAAAAAAGAGGGACCTTCCAACGCAGGGCAGAAACAGGAACCGGTGGAGAACCTCATCCCAGGGTTCTCAGTAAGGCTCATGGTCAGCGGCACCTGGGCGGTCAACCGGAGCTGGCCCTAAATCCTCCGCTAAGGAATTGCTCCTTTTTTATATTTTACCAGTCACTATTCTAATTGACCGATTCTTGCCCGGGTCAAGGTCTAAGTTCATTTCCACCGCATGACAATTCAACATCCTCTCCGGGACACAGTGTAAACCATTGGTGTTTAACTAGTGGAAAATAGAAAGTTTGACTGATTGGATGAATGCTCAAGCCTGTGAGGCCTTTGTAAGTACAGCACATCGAGGGGAAACTGCCTCGTCTCTTGACATCGGAAAACCAGAGATGGAAATCGGCCGTCATGATTTGAAGACAGCCCACATGTTTACCGAGATCATAAAAAGCATCTATGATCTCATTTCCCATGTAAAATATAACACACTCACAACTCGTTTATATTACCATTATTCCAGACATATTATCGCGGGTATCACAGATGGGTCATGGAACCCGAATTCCACCGATCCATGGGTATCAATTATTAGGTCAACTTGGTTCCACCATGAAAATAGTGGTCCTCGATCATCACTTTGTCGGAGCCGGTCACCGCCGTGCATCGCCGGATTTGTGCTCGACCCTTAGTAATAGATCTTCTCCTCGTAGACAGGAGGAGTGCCCTTGTCCGTATTCCATTGGATGTGGTTCTTCTCATCCAGCCAAGCATCTTCGTCGGTGATCTCAATCACCTTCGAGGTGTGTCTGACCTCCTGGCGACTGACGCCCAGCTCGTCACGAGGAACCCAGAGAAGAGGGGGCTGGGACTTGATGGATGGGTGGTAATAAGCGGTTTCTTCGACCACAGGATCATAGCTGGTGGTGTCGTTGGTCGGAACCCACCGACGCAGCTGTGCGTAGCCGCTATACTTGTCGGGCCGAAGATACCGCACCAGGAAGTTGGCCTTGGGCTGCTCCGCAGCGGGGGCAGTCAAGCCTTTCTCCGCAGAGTCAACATTGGCCACACTGCTGTTGCGACCGGCATCGGCAGAGTTGCCAGCAGCAGCTTTGTCATTGTAAGGCTCCTCAGCAGAGGAGCTCAACCTGGCCTCATGCGCCAGAAGAGCCTCCTCTTCAGCCTCAAGGTTCTTGGGCAGGTATTCAATGAGCGGTGCCAAGGCGCTGTTCAGAGAGACATGGTACAGCACAGTGAAGACAAGCAAAATGATCATCAGGACCAAGGGGCCGGTAGCTATCGTGTCCGCAGCAGCGCCGATCGCGAAAAGTCCGATCAGGCAAACGTTGAGAATGTAGCAGCCAACCGTGAGTTGCTGCAGAGCCCGGTAGAAAGTTTTACCTTGGGTGTCGATGTTGGCATTCGACACGAACAGCATGTTGTAGCGGTAGGCAAAGTAGAAGAGATAAAGACCAATCGTCGCAAAACCGAGAACAAGAGGCGCAATGCAGGAGTAAATGATAGCTATTGAGTGGTCCCGCGTCAGTCAAAAGACTTCCTTTCTCTGGAATATTGAGAATGAAGAGGTTTCTTACCGATGACAGCCAACAGAGTGAAAACTGGGTATACCGTACCCCAGCCCAGACCGGACAAGGAGGACCAGCGCTTGTACATCTTGCGGGGAGTATTATCCAACAGTCTGCCCAAAACCTTGCCAAGAATCAATCCTGAGATCTGCAGCAGTGCACCGGCGCTGAAGGACAAGCCCTGCAGAATGATATATGAGATATAAAAGTTGGAAGCAGTCGGGATATTGTTCGCCAACAAGGATGCAGCGCTAGTGGGCTCGTCAATGATCTTGGTGACAACAGCTGAGGCAGATGATGCAAGAGTGACCACCAGGAACACTTGGACAACCTGGAATGCAAAGTAAAAGTTCTGGGTGGTCAATTCCACGGCGGCCAAGCTGGGCGCACCACCGAGTTTGGCCATCAGGCGGAGGATGATAGGAACAAGCGCCATGAGAATGGACATCAAGACGGTGGGTAGCAAAGAGGTGATAACACCCTGGATCCAGCTCGGGACGTCATTGATGAACTTCAAGAAGGGAACTTTGCTGGTAAGGAAGTTGATATTCGAGATTGAGCCGACGACCGCGGTCGGAATGGCCCAGAAGACGATCATGACGCAGACAAAAGCGATGGTTGCGGCATACCGCATGATACGCTCCCACCACTTGATACGCAAGTTCGACCAGATGACCTGGGTCGGGTCGAGGCCAATGTAGCGAGGTGCCATATGCAAGGGGAGGTTGTGGGCCACTGCAGATACATGTTAGCGTCCACAGACACAATCTAGAACGAGAAAATGCGCGTACCGGACTGGAAAGCCGCCTGGGCGTCTGCCTGGGCGTAGAATTCGACGAACACCGAAGAAACCAATTTCGCTTCGCCCGCGCGATGCTTGGCCTGAAGCTCCTCGATTTCGGGCGTGAGACGCTCGATCTCCGCTCTTGCCCAGTTGATCGTGTCCACTTTCTTACCGATGAGAAGCTTGAGCCGGTGAGTAGGACGGTCCGAAGGCTTGACCCAGCGAGCCGCGATAGAGCCAGATTCTCCGTCCGACTCCTCGCCCGCAGCATCTCCAGAGATGGGACCATCTTCCACGTTCCCTTGCTTCTTGAGGGCCTTGAGACGAGCAGCATTTGCCAGCTTAATCAACTTCGTTTCCGCACCCTCTAGCTTCATCGCCGCGTCGTCGCGCGCAGAAACCTTTTCTTCCAATTCGCTGGTATCGGTTGTCAACCAGACATTCTTGACCTTGTTGACGCCGAACATCCGACGAATCTTGTCGCGATCAAGGTAGTCTT
Organism: Aspergillus japonicus CBS 114.51; assembly: GCF_003184785.1. NCBI lineage: Eukaryota > Fungi > Ascomycota > Eurotiomycetes > Eurotiales > Aspergillaceae > Aspergillus > Aspergillus japonicus. Next base: position 352,085 of record NW_020291658.1, on the reverse strand, counting down.
GCGTGACGGCGGAAAACAGCACGGTACGCGAAGACAAGCGACTGGCGTAAGCGGGAGAAAGAGCGTAGGCCTGGCGCAAGTTGATATAGAAGATACTCTCGCGGGTGATTGTGAAAAACACAAAACCTAGGCAGATTTGAAGTTAGAAAAAATCGCTGGGGTATCGGGCGTATGCTCGTGCTGAACTCACCGATGAAAATCCATGCGACAAAGCAATGCGCAAAGTAACGTCCATAGTTGTTCGAGGCGACGTTCGACATGCTCAGGAGATCTAGCTGCTTCTTTCCAGCACCGCCGGTTCCGTTGACCGGCAGCAAAATGGGAAACGTAATACAGCAGCCCACGAAGCAGATCATGGAAACAGTCTTCAAGAACCGGAGTAAGAGGTATGCATCCATCGAGTGGTGTTGCAAAACGTATTCGTCGGGTAATTGGTACATGTGTTTGATCCAGTTCCACAGTCCGGTCGGCGACGCAGGTGTCCGTTCTGAGGGTCGCAAGACGCCTACATAGGTTCGCGGCATATACATTCGACGCTCACGGCGACGCAGAATGATGAAGATGGAGACCATGGCGACGGCCGCCGCCAAGGATGGAACCAAGGTGGTGACCAGGCCCGAAGCCGAATTAGAGGCATCTTGAGGGTTATCGGTGCTCTGGAAGGAGGTTAACCACGTTCATTCTCAACGTAGGAAATGCGATACGCGATATCGCGAAGTTCGAGAAAACATACTCGCCCGCCTAAATGACGGAGGCCTAAGAGGCCTGCATCGGTTATGGCCATGATGCCCCCCTATTAGAGCGCGCGCAGTGGGGCGATCGCAATCAGAGCCGACAGTGGAAGGCCGCGTGTACAGAGGGTTGGAAGTAGGCTAACACAGGGTCTTCTTCGCTTGATAGATTGAAACGACCACGAATAGAGATGGGTCGCAAATTGAGATGGGATGAAAGCGAGGGAAGAGATGATGAAAAGAAGGAAGATTGGGGGAGGGGGAGGGCCAACAGTATTTGTTTGAAGGAGGGGACAAAGTAAAATGAGATAGACTCAAGGAACCCGAAGCTTAGCGATAGGGGGAGCCACTTCAACACACGCTTTTTTGCGCTGAAATTTTTTCTCTTTCCCCGCTCAAGTCGAATCATTCGAGTTTCGACGTAAGGAAAAACAAAAAATAACAATCAATGAACAAGCTGTTACTCAGTAGTAGCAAAGCTAAACGCATTCCAATTGGTTCCCTAGGAATGAAGAATTTACTTAGTTCTCGCGCACAGATTTCGGTACCGCCGACCGTAGAGGTGGTTAACTAATAGTTAGTTTGTTAAGAGTAGTATAGTCAACGACGAGGCCTCTAAGGCATTCGGTGGGCCAAAAGTGAAAAGATAGGATCATGAAGCTGCAGATTAAACTAGCTTTAGCAGGCGCTGTGATTGTCTCTCTCCACCGAGATGGCGAAAGCGAGTGAGGAGCACAACCAGCGATCGCGCAGACATGGATCACCGAAAGTCGATGACGCTGGCCGCTGGGGTATCCAAGGGGAATTTGACTTTGGGTCCTGAGCAAACTACTGCATAGTAAGTTACTGTGTAGTACACGTAGTGGCGAACGCCGATCATCTCCAGCCTTTCAGCTCGTTCAGCCACACCTCGTCATGATGAGACCAAGCCAAGAGCGCAGTTGAAGAATCACCCGATGTCAAATACGGAGCAGCGGTGATGCGATTCGTAACTGTTGCGAGGTGCGAGTTGCGAAAAGGGTTGCACCCAGCACTGTGGCTACCCACCTCCAGGCTGGGCTGCAGAACACAACACCGCAAACAGATTGAGCGACCCCTCCTCCTCTTGTCACAAGAAAAAGAATTCCGAGGCAAGTGGATGAGTTGTTCCAATAGATCGCCCCTAGCGTGCCGCCTGGTGCGGTGTTAGCTGGTCTAGCGTGTCTCGTTTGATTGTTGGGTAACCTGGGTTGGATGACTTAGGCGCGAAAAGTAAATTGAACCAGTCACTGAATCCGTGAATCCCGAGTACAAAGCCAAAGAAGAACCCAAAAACCGCAAAAACAAAAAAGGGGGGGGGGGGTCCGAGAATGGAAGATGGAACAGATGGAACCATGGTGGCGAACCATCTGCAACTTTGGGTCAAGAATTCCGATCGCTGGTCTGGTACTAGAATGCCAGCTAGACTCGATATGGTATTCAGTCCCCTCGTAGCTCCCCATCTGCACCGCCCTCCTTGTGGCTGGTGAGCCACGCTATAGAGTGCACATGCACTGCGTGCTGTGACATGGTGCGGACTTCTCACGACAAATAATTCCGTCTGTACTCCGTACCATGCGATGAGCTCGCACTACCACGTTAGCCCTATTGCTATAGTCAAATTCCACAAGTGAGTGAGTGCTGGAAGCGGGGGGGGGTTTGTAAGGAGGTACTCCGTAGCAACATCAAGCAGCTCTTCAGCCACAGTTCTGCCGTGCGCCTGACACAGACCGTTTGTTTCATCCGATCGAGGAGTGAAAAAGTTCGAGTCTATGATCCAGCCCGTCCGTCCTCGATATGATCCTATGATGATACGATCGGACTCGGGGAGGAAAGCTCTATGAATTAAGCATGATGAGCAGCAGGCCGGGGACGGCAACAAATGCCAACCCCCCCATTTCCCCATTTACTCGATCTCGCCACCACCAACGCACATCCTGTCAATCCTGGTCAATGCTAGCTGGGACTGCTCCCGTGCTAGCAGGGACAACGTGTCCGTCGAGATAATGTCGATGTCAACTGTCAAGAACAGGCCCACCATGATGGGTAGATTACCTTCCCGGCTCAAATGATATCAGTAGTGCCATCAATTTGATCAGACTTTCAGCTGCCGTGCTTGGGCCTCCAACCTCCGACATTTCTTGTCACCAGTCAAACAGATCCTAAACTCAAGCAAGATTGCTAGGATCTTTATCGCTCAAATCTAGGCCTCGACGGGCCCCGCTTGTAATGTCGCACACAGAAGACGAAAGACAGAGCTAGACCGCCAGCTTTTCCTGTTTAGTAGCGCATCTTGGCCTGCGCAAGTTGTTCAAAGCTGTGAACAAGTTCCAACAACAGACTTCCTCCGACGGGCCTAGATAATGCACGGACGAGAGTGGGACATGTGGCGATACCTTTTTTTTTATTCTCCATGGCAGATGTCACGCGGAATTGTAGGGTTTTTCTTGTGCCATCTTCTCCGTCAATTCTTGATTGTTTCCTCCCATTTCCGGATTTGTTCTTGTGGGCTTTTGAACCAACCTCGCTGGTAGTGGCTGCAGTTGTCCTTCGATGTTGCCTGGAGTAACCTAATTAATGGAGGGCGAAATCTGGTGCCAAGATTATCCTCAAGTCAAAGGTCGAAAAGTGCTCGTCCATCCACCTGGACCTCGCTGTCGGGGATTGTTCTGCTTTTAGTTTTCACACTTCGCCCGCTTCATTGATCCATGCGAGACCCAGGCCTTGCTTGCTGTTGTATGGTCGCGCTAAACGGTCCCTCGTAGCCCTGCTGCGCATAATTTCGAGTACTGTACAGCCCAGCGCTGTCTCTACCCGTGACCAGTAACTACTACCAAGTCACCAGCGAGTGCCTTGCGCCAGCCTTTAAAGGCCACGCCCTGGGTTATATGATTATGAACTCGCCCTCGGCGATTGCTCATGTATATGCGATAGGATCAAGAACAATCACAGGGATCGACTCGTCGTCCCACACTCCCAACATACATAAGTAGGGGTCCGACTCCGAGAGCTGGGATGCGACAGCGGACAACAACTTCGTCCTTGGATCTTGCGAGATGAAAAAAAATAAGACGGGAAACCCCACGCTCAAAGTCAGCCCGGGCAGGAATCTCGATCCAATTCGTCAGTTCGACTAGGTTATATTGCAATCAAGGTCTAAGCGTGACTTTCCAGGATTTCTGCTCTCGCGGAACCGCGCGACGGGTAGTTGCAGCAGGGATCTTTGTCCAACAAGCAAAAGTTTACTCCGAACATTGCCGATTCGCTCAGACCAACTCGCGGACATAGTACCATGTGGTTGTGTGTTCTACAATGTTAGCAATAGAAGAGATAAGAGGGGATCAGTAAGGACCACCTGGCACTGGTCTATTGCCGAGAATACGAGACGAGACAATGAGCCATTGGCGGTGGTGGTCCGGCAGTCTGGTTCGGAATCTAGCTTACAGTCACTTGACAACTTGACATGAATATGCGACCCCCTTCTCGGGAGTGCATCCGGCTCCTGTTCCGCCTTCCTACTCAGGTATATCCTCCCAGCAACTTGCAATCAATCTGGAGTATTTATATGGTTATATACTTTGACTTATGTGATAACAAGTAGTTGCGATTATAGCTGGACATTCCTCTCCCTAGTATTTGAATTCGCTAAGAACGGATATTATATAAGAAAGGTGACCATAATTGAGAATAAAACCCTAATCTGTCAAGGAGGAAGTAATTGGGTAGACGGTACCCGGACGTGGCGTTTTGAACCGGACATTGGGGGTGCAATATCCCATGTTCTCCCACTCTATTGGTCTGACAGTCTGACAGGCAACGCGAATTTAGACTCCAGCACTACGTCATAGGCGATCCTTCTAAATGCCTATATCCCTGCGCGGTATTCAATCAATCCTTGGGGTTGGGGAAAGCTGCACTGGGGCGAGGCCATCCATGGCAGGACAGTATGTGCTACTTAGTGAACATAGTCAATGTATCGATCCAAAGAAATGCACTCGCCAAAATGTACCCAAACAAGCCCAGCAGTTAACACCGGTATACCAACAGTACATCTCCGCCCCAGCGTTACAGAAGACCTAAGAAACAAGTTGGAGTGAAAAATCTCAGCATTCAGAGAGCGAGTAGTCTTCTTTCAAACTCCCCAACTTCTAAAGCAGGACTCTCGAGCATGAGAAAGCTGAAAAGAATATTGCCGTACTCAACTCGTAAATCAGGTGGTAGTTTTTTGATCATCTTCAAAAGCTCTCCCATCCGCCACGCCCGCTCTGAGTCTCGTAACCTCGGGCTACATCGTTCCTCAAGAAGGAGCCATACGAATGTTTCACATGCGGGGTTTCTATCGAGCTTATACTGCGCGACAAGCTCATTGAGGTGAGCAAGGAATTGACGAGTTTTGTCGGGTTCATATTGGTAATCCCACAATGCGCTTGTGATGTGTATCAAACACGCGGTGCGGCTAACCTCATGACTGGGAATATTCAAGTTCACGACATATTTGTGCAAGTCCTGTGGAACGGTGGATGGCCAAGGCCCAGGACAAAGTGAGCAGAAGAGCGGACTGGCCATCTGAAACGCCGTACGCCTCTGAGGCACCGAGGTCAAGTATGCAGCTGTGCTGTGTTTGAGCTTCAATTCTTTCGCACCTCGAAGAAAATGGACTAGCAACAGTCTGTCACTATCGCCCAACGAGAATTCTCGGGGCATCTTCAAATACTGCACGTAATGCAGGAACACTTCAGCAATGCCCATAGAATCCTGCCGAGGGCCCATGCGCAGAAGTCCAAGTGCCTGGTCTTCGTACTCTATAGCAGCGGACTCATTATCACCGAAGCGATTCTCATGGAGAGACATTCCGGCAAGGGCCATGGCAAGGGAATCATCGCTCTGTTCCTCTCTTGCCTTTTGGATCATCGTGGAGGCCCTGATTAGATGATGTTCGGCTTCAGGGCTGGATTCGAGACCATACAGTCGGGCCCGCCAGCGAGCGCAATAAGTAAGAATGATCGCTTGAAAACACACTGGATGGGCTATGGCTGCTTTATAAATTTGGCGCTTGATGTACTGGTTCTGTCCTGACCAATAACTTAACTTGCGCACCCATGCATCCGCCAGCTCTTGGTCGGCTACAGAGGTGACAGTTGGCAAACTGTCAAAAGGATCTTTCCTCGACGAGTCCAGAATCGTAGTGGGCGACGGAGGAGACCAAGAATCACCTGCGCGAGGTGAGGTTGGTGTTGGTACAGGAGGTCTGGCTGAGTGCTATGTATCAAAGGGAGTGTCAGCACAATGAGTAATCATTACGAGCCGCGTGTCCAGCTAGGCTATGACTGGTAGGGAAAAGCATTCGAGTCACAGCGTCAAAAGCAGGTAATACAGCCCGCCAGCTTATGCAGGTTGTTACGGAGCTTACATTATGATTATAGGGCTGGGTAGTCATTCGCTGGAGATATCTTTTTTGATTATGTTGGCGCATGACGTGCGACCTTCGTGCACGGGGGCTGAGGTTTTTATCGACGAACAAGTAAGTTGTCTGCATTGCGGAAGACTGGACCTGAAGTCCAGGTGTATGACTTTGTTGGCCGATGCTAGCGTCGGTGCTAACAGGAACTCGAGGGGTAGGGTTGGACGCTTCTGTCAAAAGAAAAGGAGTGAGCTCTTGGTCAGTCGGGAGGTGCACGGCACACCCGCGCCAGCAAAGGGAGAAAAGACATCAAAAAGACCAACGTTGTTGTGCTGATTGAGAAGGATCCTCTGCCTCCAGGACAGGTCCAGTGTGATTTGTAGAAGTGGTCATTGAATGTGTGCGCGCCAGTTGCCAGAAACAGGTAACCATGCCAGCACTTGCTGTTATTCAGCAAGTAAAGGTAAGAAGTGGAAATAAGAGGAAGAAAAAGTATATGTTAACAACGCATGTCGAACAGGAGAAGAATTGTTGCAGGCCGTGAAAAGAAAGGTCATTGCCTACAAGGCTATGAGAAAAGTGGGTATATAGCTTGTCAGGCCACGAGGAGGGAAAAGAGCCGAATTGTGTATCCGGGCTGGGGCTTTGGAGGCAACTTATGGAAGCAGGGGAATTGATGGGATGTGGTCGAAGGGGAGAGGTTGTGGAGGGAGGGATGGAGAGGGTGTGGGAGGAAGTGTGGATTGTGGTGGAAAGAAGAGAGGGAGGAAAGAAGAAGAGATTCAACATGAGGAACGGAGAGAGAGAAAGAACTCAGCTTGAAGGTGGAATTGGGAGTCGTCGGAGGAAGCGGCCAGTGCTCACTGACTTACCACTCGGTCACCACTCACTCACCAACTCACCAACTCAACTCACTACTTGTGGAAGAATTCATTAATCACCTAGTTAGACACCAACCTTAGAACACCCTCCACCTCCACCACCGCCGCCGCCGCAAAAGGGCCCCACGACCTCCCTCTTAGGCTACTCCGTAATCTGTATTGTATCCATGATAATCCGTACTTTACTGAGTAGGTATGTATTCTCATCCTCCCCTCAGCTTTTCATTTCCATATTAGGTATACAGTCTTACCTTGCCTTACTAGCTACGGGGTACGGATACTGCCTATCCGTATCTGACCTATCTACCTAACATTCTACACGGATTGATCTCTGCCATTGGGTCGTCAATGATTGAGGTTGGCCGGAAAAGGAATCCTACCCGTCAATCTGGTATGATTGGATGTGGGGAAGAACAACTCGCTGGAACCCACCTACTACCCTGGCTGGTTAGACCACCTATCATCAACAATAAAACAATAAGTCAATAATGATTCAGACGGGAAGGATCCCGCTTGGTGCGGATTGTTGGGACACTCGGGGAGCTCCCCGGTGGCTTTTTCCTCTTGTTGGCTCTCTTCAAAGTTCAAACTCTTTCCCCCACTCCGAATCGCGCCTATCTTGCAGGCTCTCAGACCCTCCAGCTCGGGCCATCTTGCTCCAAAAGAGGCAAAAGGCCTTTGGGAAATCTACCGGCCATATCTGGTAGGTCAACCGCGAGGCGAGGCACAGCGTGCATAATGATAGAGTGGTGCATAGTTGGGGGTGCTTTCTAGCTGAAAACCCTCCCATTCAATCTGTCCGTATGCATCGGTTATATGCCCTTAGACTCCCTCCTAAATGACTACCATCATTGACCAAAACAGGAAGAATGGGATCATAACGTTCGTTCAGTGGTTGGCCCAGTTTGGGTCGTAAGATCATGACGAAATAAGGCCATCCGGCCACAACAAAGAGACAGAAGAGACTTTGGAGGGCTTTCGCTGTCGCAGTAGCTTGGAGAAAGGTGCGTGTGTTACTTCGTATTGCTGGCGTACGCTGTCCGTGGCTGCTGTAGGTGCATGGCTAGACGGGCTTAGTCTGAACCACTCAGAAGAGGACCCTCTGGCAAGATCGCAGGTAGAATGCGAACAATGACGTCAAGTAGTCTGGCCGTCACGAGTCCAAGGTCGTACTCCCAGGCAATATCGATGGAGCACTATGATAATTGTCTGTAGTATGCCGAAGGTGGATATGCTCTTTATCCGCGGATATCATCAAGCCACCTCACAAAGAGATACCTTACGCGTCATTGCTACGAGCAGAGTAGAACTCTCTATATACATGTGAACTGAGGATCTCCTTAATCCTCTTTACCATGTTTGCCCTATCCCATCTGAAAGCTCAGCTGTCAATCCCCATTTATGGAGTCGCCCAAACCGGACCGGTGCGGAGGGCCAACTGAGTCAATCACCGCAGCAGCAGTGGCGGTTGCAGAACCCAGTGCTCCATTTTGCTATTGATCATCGGACCGTTCCGCTCTCCTCGAATAGGAGAGGGTTTTTGCTGAAGTGTCAAATCACATCTGCAACATGCCCTGCAGTGGGTAATTGCCCTTGCTATGATACGGCCCATACCACCACGAACGTCCAAAAAAGAAAAAAGCCTTCTTAACCGTGATCGTGACTCTACGGAGTAGAGGACGAGCCCGTCTAGGGGTCCCGAGTCCACTCCGGTCCGTCCGTAAGTTTAGTTACCTCTGCCTGGAAATGGCTAGCCCTAATTCTCAGCTACGGTAACACCTTGGCATTCCCAAAGGAATGGGAATCCCCACCAAGCAACTGACTAAGCATTCAAAAACCACTTAACGCGTCGATAGCCGGAGCAACATGGTTCCGACGCGTTCGTGTTGCGGTCGCGTCCCATGCAAAGCTCGACGGAAAAATGCCAATGCAAAGCAAAAGTGCCAAACACATTCATTCCATCCACATCCTTCAACTTCTGGCCAACGCACCCACCCTCCCTCAAGGCTGGCCCTTCTGATTGACTGGCAGCAAGTTGGACACTTATCTGAGATAGCACTAGCTCGCCGAGTGTTGTAATATCTCACATTTGTCTTAGTTGAAAGAATTCCTACCACATACATCCAACGGCCTTACCCTGGCCATCCGCCCTGCGCCATGTCCTCCCTCTTTGATGCCGTCCTGCAGTCGGAATTGGGCTCGACGGCGGGCTCTCGCCGTCTTCATTCGGATCAAATCCCCAGCTCACGACCGCAGCCACCTTCAGAAAGCAATGGACCGATGAGCGATATGCACGGCTATCCAGACGAGCAAGGAGCAGACTCCAACGTCTCGACCGTAGGCCGACTCCGCAATCCATATCTGCCCCCTCCTCCCCCAGTGACCGATGTTGCTGGAGAGAAAGTGCAACAAGCGTTCGAGGAACTGCTTGAGACATACGTGGAGGAGCCTTCACTCTCACAGCCTCCCCCGCCGTCTGCGGAAATCTTGAGCGACAAGTACTACATTGCACAAATCCGAGGCATGGCCAAATTCGAGCTTTCGACGCTCTATGTGGATTTTACGCACCTGACCTCCCTAAGCAACCCGATCCTGGCAGACGCGATTGCCAACCAATATTATCGGTTCCAACCCTTTCTCACCAAGGCCCTGAACAACCTGATCGCTAAGTATGAACCGGAATACTATGCTGCGCATCGCCAGGCCACCGCCACTAGCAGCATCTCTTCGCAAGCAGGTACCTCTATGGTTGCGGGCAACTCAAGCGTGTCGGATAATCCCGACTTGGAGCGTGATATCCGCGAGAAGACTAGGCACCAGCAGACCGATAGGCTATTCTCGCTGGCGTTCTATAACCTACCCCTGGTGTCCCGGCTGCGCCAACTTCGGACGTCTCAGATTGGAAAGCTAGTCTCTGTATCCGGCACAGTCACGCGTACCTCTGAGATCCGACCCGAGCTATCTCTCGGTACTTTCACTTGTGAACTGTGTAAGGCAGTGTGTCCCAACGTGGAACAGACTTTCCGCTACACTGAGCCCGCGCAATGCCCCAACGACACCTGCGGGAACCGCACCGCATGGCGGCTGGATATTGGCAAGAGTACTTTTGTTGATTGGCAGAAGGTCAAATTGCAGGAGTCGTCTCATGAAATCCCAACTGGCAGCATGCCGCGGACAATGGACATTATTCTGCGAGGTGAGATGGTGGATCGTGCTAAGGCCGGTGAGCGGTGCATCTTCACTGGTACACTGATTGTGGTGCCAGATGTGAGCCAGCTGGGTTTGCCAGGGGTGCGACCGGAAGCTGTCCGTGATGATGGTGCCTTCCGGGGAAGTGACATTGGTGGTGGCGGTGTGAGTGGTCTGAAAGCTCTTGGTATCAGAGACCTCACCTATCGACTCGCGTTCCTTGCTTGTATGGTGACGCCTGATACAACGACTCCCGGTCAACAGACGAAACAGCAGTTGAATGGCCAGTCACACAATATTCTGGCTTCGCTCAACCAGATCTCGGATCCTGAGACTGATGAAGATCAGGCGCAGGAGGCTTTGCTTCAAAGTCTTACGCCCTACGAAGTTCAAGACTTGAAGAAACTCGTGCATTCGGAGTATATCTACGCGCGGCTGATTGACTCCATTGCTCCCATGATCTACGGTCACCGGCAAATCAAGAAGGGCATATTGCTACAACTAATTGGAGGAGTCAGCAAGAATACCGAACAAGAGAATCTACAACTCCGTGGTGATATCAACATCTGCATTGTTGGTGACCCGTCAACCAGCAAAAGTCAATTCCTGAAGTAAGTAATTCGAACCTCCGGTGGTTCCTAGATGGTGATACTGATACATTCTTATCCAGGTATGTGTGTTCTTTACATCCTCGGGCTGTTTATACCAGTGGCAAAGCCTCCTCTGCAGCGGGTTTAACTGCGGCTGTTGTCAAGGATGCCGAGACGGGCGAGTTCACCATCGAAGCGGGAGCTCTGATGTTAGCTGTATGTGATCCATACTATCACTGTGCCGAGTAATCACAGAACTGACCCTCTCTCTGAACAGAATGGAGGAGGTATCTGCTGTATTGATGAATTTGATAAAATGGACCTTGGCGACCAAGTTGCGATCCACGAAGCTATGGAGCAACAGACGATTTCTATCGCCAAGGCTGGTATTCATACTACCCTCAACGCCCGTGCGTCGATTCTCGCGGCGGCAAACCCTATTGGTGGCCGTTACAACCCGAAGACTACATTGCGTGGCAACCTGAACTTTAGTGCTCCCATTATGAGCAGATTCGATCTATTCTTCGTGGTCCGAGACGACCCTAATGAAACAGTGGATCGCAACCTTGCGGACCACATTGTTAACGTGCACATGAACCGCGATGAAGCAGTCAATCCGGAGCTCAGCACTGAGCAATTACTGCGTTACATCCGATTCGCAAGAACATTCAGACCCGTGTTCACGGAGGAGGCTAAGGCCTATTTGGTCGAGAAGTACAAGGAACTTCGGGCCGGCGATGCCCAAGGTGGCATGGGCCGCTCCTCTTACCGTATCACGGTTCGACAGCTTGAGTCTCTCATCCGTCTTTCCGAGGCCGTTGCAAAGGCCAACTGTGTAGAGGAGATTATCCCCAGCTTTGTGCGTGAAGCCTACGACCTTCTGCGGCAAAGCATGGTGACTGTCGAGAAAGATGATGTTGAAGTTGATGATGAAGTCAACGCTGCTAGCGGTCACGCTGCCGATGAAGATCATGAAATGGGTGACCGTGATCGCGAAGGCGACAGCCCCATGCGTGATGAAGGCGAGCCGGCACAACAGACCCAGCCGCCTCGCACACGTACCAAGATCACTTATGACAAATACATGAAGATCTTGAACTTGCTTGTACGACGTGTGCGCGATGACGAGTCGATGTCTGGTGAAGGTGTTGAACAGGAAGAACTTCTCGTCTGGTACTTGGAACAAGTCGAGTCTGAACTGGAAACCGAGGAAGATCTGGAGCAAGAACGCTCCCTGGCTGTCAAGGTTCTGAAGCGGATGGTCAAGGTACGTACTGTGTTGCACTTACCCTCGCTCCATTCCACTTATCTCATGCTAACTTACCTTGATAGGACAACATTCTTATGCCTATTCGTGGACAAGGTCTGGTCGACCCAGCTGATGAGTCTGCACAAGTGGAGCGGACTATCTATGTCATGCATCCCAACTGTGCCATCGACGAGGAGTGATTCGGCGCCTGATGTACTAGGAACAGGGCAAGGTAATAGGAATTGGTGAAGCAGGAGTAACGGTGCCCGGTGCCCTTGGTCGTTATGAGTGATGATTTTCTGGTCTAGTTTTACATGAAGTTACTCGCACATTGTCGGTGGAGCGTGTGTGATCTTGGACTGTTTAGTCTGGAGTACATGCATGGGTGACAGGTTTGCCTTCATATCCTATGAATATAATAGCTCATGAATTGCCGCTACGTCCATTTCATTCTCGAATTTATGTTCCTCCTCATTTCCACCTCAATTGAAATGGTGCTTGGTCCATTCATTGTTACATCATTCCTCATCTATACCGTCTCTACTTGACCTCAACTCTGCTCCACATATAGCAGCCATCCTTGGAGGTCGCTTCAGCCTTCTTCCTCTTCGCCTATTCTTCCCAAGATCGAACTTTGCCCTACTTGGTCAGGCCTTCTCAACTTACCTTGCTTACATCCTACTCTCACCCAGCACTCATTCCGGACAACATACGCGCATCCTTCCAGTCAATCAAGTCAGCCATCTTCTCAAGCCCCTTCATCCTTCTTGACCATCAGCCCTCCTTTGACTTTGCAATTGTCATTCTCAATCACTACTTGATCAAGCGTCACCCTTGCTGGAACACTCTCTGCCCTCATCTTGAACTCGTTCTTCGCGCCACTGGGCCAACCTCCTGCCATATAAATATCACCCATCCTCTCATCCTCTCCTGTTCTTCCACTCTTCCCAGCCAACCGCCAGCCATACAAATACCACCCATCCTCATCCTCTTCTGTTCCTCCACTCTCCTCAGCCAAGTTCCTGTCTTCTAAATACCCAACCATTCTTACATACTCCCCTCGTTCTCCTGTCTCTCTCGATCAGCTTCCTCATACTCCTCGCACCTTACACCCTATATGCAAGCCGCGTTCCCCTTGAATCCAGCTCTGGATTCCTTACTTCCATTCAGCGTCCCTTCGCTTCCCTCCTCCACACTTGCGTCAGCCACATCACCTGCTTGCACGCTTCCGTCAGCCACCGTTCCTTCTTCCTCACGTCACCTGATCCTCTATCTCTTATACTGCTTCACCTGTTCCTCTTATCCTCTATTGATATCCACGTGACTCGAAATATCTCGCGAATCATGTCTACAGACGACTCCACAAACCCCGAGGAGAAGGGGGCCCCTCAGGCGGAGAGAGATACTGCCAACCAGGCCGAGGCTCCGGCGGCCGCCGCGAGCCAGCAAGAACTCGAGATCACCCAATTGCCCATTGAAAACGCAGATACGACGGCTAATCTCGACGATAACAGCCATTGTTTTCTCCCCAACCCAGGTAAGCAGGCCTCCTTGCACATGGCTTCGACTTTTACTCCGTGATACTGACGTTGCGAATCAGACGATCGCTGGATTACGGACGTCGGGCCGGAATTGCCATTGGTTCCTTTCTCTAGCCCTAACCATCCAAGTGGAGAGGATTCGCTTTTTGTTTCGGACTCTAGGAGTTCCGTGGCGCCTTCGTCTCTCCCTTCCGCTGATGTGCAGATGGTGCATCCACACAAGACTGCCTCACCTTGTGTCCAAGACTCTGTTACTCTCATACAGCCTCCGTCTTTGCCCCCGGGTGATGTGCAAATGGCAGATGAAATCGCTTTACCTTGTGATCAAGGCTCTGCTAGTTCCATACAGCCTCCGTCTTTCCCCGCCGATGTGCAGATGACAGATACAATCGCTCCCCCTTGTGATCAAGACTCTATCACAACCATGCAGCATTCGTCTTTCCAGCCTGCAGATGTGCAGATGGCGTCTCCAGACGAGATCGCCGTATCTTGTGTTCGAGGCTCTGCTACTCCCATACAGTCTCCGTCTTTTCCTCCCGCTGATGTGCAGATGACAGATGTAATCGCTCCACCTTGCAATCAAGACCATCTCACTCTCATACAGCATTCGTCTATCCAGCCTGCCGATGTGCAGGTAATGTATTTAGGTGGGCCAAATTTGGAACAACTCATCGGGGCGAACATATGGGACACGGAGATTACAGCAGTACTGAAGGGTTTGGATGCTGAACGTGAATCTATGACTAACAATCTGCCTGAGAATTCAGAGCCCGTGAATGCAGAGCTTGATGCAGCGGACAAGGTTCCTTCGGCAGATGTCATCGAAGATGACGAAAATCCCCGACTATCGCTGGATAATGTGCCTGTCGCCTCTTCAGCGTCATCTGGAGCGGAAGATGCTCACCCTCAATCAGGGAATCTAGCTCACGATGGTGACGAGGCTGAGTGGCCTGATGATGAGCTTGATACTATAGCCCAACAAGACAACTCGAACGCAAAGTGGGTGACATATGACCTTGCTCCCGTAGGGCGGTGACTAATTACTGGTTACAGATTCAAAGCTGCAGAACACCACTTTCAGAGCATTGAGAATCCTTCTTTGGCAGATCAGATTCTCTTTGAAGCTGCTGAAATGGAAGAAGAAGCGCGCGAGAGAAGAGTTGCCGCGAGAGAGGCTTTTGAGGCAGAAACCTTATCGATAATCTCTAATGACGAGGAGTCAGGAGCCGTGGTCAACGAACAAGTGCCTGCTGAAGTCATGGTACAGCCGTCGGAGAGTACCGTGCAGCCCTCCCAGAAAACCGCCAAGTCGACTGCTGGCCAGGGGCAACGATCACGAGTACCACGAAACAGGAAGAACAGACTTTCAGCTGAGGACAAGCGCAAGAGCAAGAAGTATGGTCTCGATTCCGTTTTAAAGCAAATGGGCCAGAAAACTGCAAGAAAGTCTAGGAAACGGAGAAGTGAAGACACTACACCTGATTCTGAGCCAGTCGATGCCCCCACACGCAAAAAGGCCAGAAAGATTACTACCAAGGCATCTGAGGAGTTTCTCAGAACTCTGATGGCCCCTAACGTTATCGAAGATGCGCACGCTAGTGCTTCTGCACAGGCCATGCCTGAGTTTGGGGAGAGGGACAAAGAGAAGGCATTCAGACGCATGATTGCCAGTATCCCTAAGGCGGATCTTGCCGGAGCGAAATCGGACCATAAGCAAATAATTAACGCAAGCCGCAAATTCTCGAAAGGCGTGAGAAAGGATGGGACAGGAGGTTATCGCATCCCAGGTATGAGAACAAGCTTGTACCACTATCAATTGCTGGGAGCAGCATTCATGCGCGATCGAGAGAACTCATCTTATCCACCCTACGGCGGATTTCTGAGTGACTTCATGGGTCTGGGCAAGACAATTCAAGCACTAGGTGAACAACTATCCTTAGGCCTCCTATCAGCCTACCATGCTAACGGAAGCCTAGCAAATATCGTCGATGGACGACCCTCGGACCCAGAGGACCCTATCAAAACCACACTGATTGTTGTTCCATCACATTTAGTATCTCATTGGAAGAATCAAATTCTAAAGCATTGCGATGGTATCGATCTCAAGGAGATTGTCACTTACTGTGCTGGACATAGATTGGATACATTGGACATTGTTGGAAGCCTCCAGGAATACAGTGTCATCATCACCACGTACGACGAGGTGAGAAGGTCATATCCTCAAAGCTGCAAGCCACCAGTGCCGACCGGGACTGAAGACGAAGTGATGGCATGGTGGGATGAACATTACGAAGAGCATCTCGGCCCTCTGCATAAGATCAAGTATCACCGGATCATTCTTGATGAGGGGCACCTCATCAGGAATCATGGTTCAGCTGTGTCGATGGCTGTCTGCGCTTTGACTGGCACTAATAAGTGGATACTGAGTGGCACGCCTATACATAACTATATCGATGAACTATTTCCTCAATTTGACTTCCTGGGGGTGCCCGGCACCAAAACCCACGAAAAGTTTCTCAGAGATTTCTGTCAGGACGAAGATAGCCACATGCGCCTGGTCAACCTCATACGATCATTCATGCTCCGCCGGACTCACGCCAGTCGGCTTTTCTCATTTCCTTTGGTCAAACTACCGGATGTTCATGATGAAGTCATCAAAGCCGAGTTTTGCGATGCTGAACGTGAGCTTTACAATGCCATTGAAGACGTTTTCATCCAGAATATCAATCAGCTTGCGAAACACAAGCATCCGAAACTGGCTCAATACCGATGTTTCCTGACGATGATATTGATACTTCGCATGTTCTGCAGTCACCTTCTCACCGCTCATGATATCATTAAGAAGCTTCTATCAGAAAGGCAGCTTATGGCGAAACTCTCTAGGATGGCTAATGGGCGAGACGAGCAAGACCCCACGTTCATAATAGTACAAAGGCTCATCGCGATCCGCAGCAACCCAACAGTCATCTGCGACAAACGTGAAGAGCATCTGGTTCATTCCCCAAATCTTCAAGGAGATAAGGAGAAGCTAGTAAGGGACTATTACGACTTGATGCTCGAACTCCATGAAAGCGGGCAATGGGACGAACGTCTTAAGAGGAACAGTTGTCCACACTGCAAGTGTGTTCCCGTCTATCCCGTCATCACATCATGCCATCATCTCTACTGCGAGGAGTGCTACATTTATCTCTCTGTCAATGAGAGCACAGATGAGGGCAAGCCGATGTGCCGTGTCTGTCAGGAACCTATTCAGGAAGCAGCCTACTGTGACGCGGTCGAAGACATTGAGCTTACACAGACACAATCCACGAAGAACCCGAAGCAAGGAACAGCAACTCAAAGCAAGAAAAAATCCAAGACTGGCGTGTGGCGGAAGCCTCAGGGCTCATTTCGGCGACCTGCTTACCTGAATTCGGATGAGGAGCTATCTACCGAGCCAGATGCGGACGAGCAAACCGACTGGATAGAAGCATGCGCGAGTCAAATGCCATCAGCCAAACTGACCAAGATCCGAGACCTGGTGGCGAAATGGTTGGCTGAGTCGCCAAGGAACAAGATTGTGATCTTCACTCAATTTCTCGACTTCATCCGCATCTTGGGGAAGATGTGCCAGAGGGAGAAGTGGCCGGCAACTTCGGTAGGGAGTTCATCCCAAACCTGCTTATCCCCCATTCTTCAGAATCACTAACAGCTTCAAGTTGACTGGAAAAATGAATCTGGCCAAACGAGAAGCAAGCATGAAGCAGTTCAGCGACGTGAACGGTAACACGAAGATCATGCTGGCGAGCCTGAAGGCTGGTGGCATAGGACTAGATTTGACCGCGGCGAACAAGTGCATTCTGGTCGATTTGTGGTGGAACGATGCAGTACAAGATCAGGTACGGACACCACGCCCTGGTCTATCAGTTCTAGGAATAGCTTGCTAACTCGATCGCAGGCTTTCTGCCGGGTGTGGCGCATTGGCCAGACTCAAGAGGTGGAATACAAGAAGATCATCGTCAGCGAAACCATCGATGACTATCTACTCCGGCTTCAATCAGAGAAATTGGCGTCGATCGATCAAACCATCGGCGACGAAAAGCTCAAGAGCCGCGACACAATGGAAGAACTGCTCAACATGTTTGCGGATGTCGAGGTCGATCCAAATGGAGCCTTCAGGTTGACCCGCAAACCCAAGAAGTCGAATGCGTCCTCGAAGCCAGACGGCAAGGGAAAGGAGAAGGGGAAGCAGAGCGAACCCCCGGAGTCGGAGGAAGTCCCTGCTGAGTCCTGAAGTCAGATCTCCTTCTCTCTTCCGGTCGACACTGAGGCTTTATCATATACCAAACGAACTTGGAATTTCTCTTTGTTTCTACTATCTCATTTGTGATACCCTTCAAGTTATCGGTCTTGAATAGTTCTCTTTGGAGAAAAGAAAAAAAAAAAAAAAAGAAAGAAAGAAACTAATATACTCAAATAAGTACTAAAAAGCCTAGCTACACTTCTATTTTTCCGAGGACTCCAAGAACATCAGCCAACAACAAGTACCAAAACATAGATAACCAATGAAAAATAAAACTGCAGTAAAACAGCTGTTCATCAAGCTATACTAGCTTGAAATTCTTAACTTGGGTATCGTCCCATCGAAGTCCTTGGACGATTTGGCCGAGTCGCCATCAGAAAACCAAGCCGGAAGGCTGGGATTCGTCGCCAGTAAAGACAGCGAGGCTCACAGACAACAAATTCCTCAAGATCAGTGCTCCCGTCCCGCGCGAGATCGACCGCGCCAGGATCGTCCTCAAGGCGCCCGAGGGTCTCGTCGATCAACGGCCCATGTCCCGAGGCGTGCAGGGTATTCCCCACGGCCGCATGCACCGCGAGCAGGACCCAATTCGGCGCGTCCACGCCGTGACGGTTCAATCGTCACGGATTCGGGCACATGGAGGCGCAGTAACGCTCTCTCTGAGCCTCGGGAACATCTTGGTCCGATACTGACCCGGGGTCGGGGGGGGTCGCCTCCTCCATTTCGTCGAGGATGAGGGCAAAAAGCGAACGGAATTCCATCTGGGCCAAGGCAAGGTCCATCAGCATCAGGACGTTCTCCGCACGAGGAGTTCCCCGCGGGATGCTCGTGATAGAAACCATCCCCATCCCGCATCGCCGGGAAATACCGGCGGAGACACTGCTAGACCGCCGCGTTGTGGTCGCGTTCGTCGTCGTCGTCGTCGTCGTCGTCGTCCGCCGGGATCCATCTCCCCCTTCCCTCGCCCGCGGCGGCCCCAACGGGAGGATCGGCGTGGTTTCTACCGAGCCGTACAGTTCGTTGACTGGTTTGTCCTGGTAACCGAAATCCCAGAGCCCGCTGATCAGGCACCGATGGTGGTCGCGCTGGAGGCACGTGCGGCGCAGCAGCAGCTGCTGCTCGTCGGCCATATCCGTCGTGGAGGCGTCCGGGGCGAGGAGTACGTTCTCGAGGATGATGGTGGTGGAGGAGTCGTCGTCGTCGTCCTCGACTCCAGGGTATGGACATGGAGACGGCGGGGTGGCGGGCCTGATTGCGGGCGTGGTGCGGCGGTCCCCGGTGGCCAGCATCGGCCGGAGTAGAGCCCTATCGATGTACTGGGCGAGCTGTGAGACCTCGTGATCGTGCGAGCACCGGGCCACGTCGCGGGCGAGTTGCAGCTGGCCTTCGGCGGGGAGATACTTGAATACACAGTGGAGGAAATGGATGGTGTCGGAGTCCGAATTGGGGGCGCGGTACCGCTCAAGTCGGGCGGTTATCTGACGCTGGGCAGTGGTGGTGGAGGCGTCGCGTTCTAGACGGCTTGAAGATTGTGAAGGGGGGGGGGGAATTCCATGCTGAAGGTCTCGGTAGGGAGAGCCCAGATTAGAGGTAGATGTGTACATGTACTGCAGAAGAGTCCAAAGGTTGGTGTCTAATGGCATCATCCGGTAAGCCTGGTGAAGATTAACAACTAGGGTGACTCAATGAGAGACGAAGTGCGCCGAGTTACGTACGTATATAGTACTAGAGGGAGCCAGCCCACATACTTCCGGAACGCCACGCACTTCCTACGTACTACTTATCTTGATATCATATAATCTTTGTAAAGTGTTGGTGCTTGGGCAAGAAACACGCTATGTAGGAGTTTTGAAGTCACGTATTGCAGTGGAAGGATCACATTAGCCATAGAGCTCTTAAGCTTCAGAATACAATACAAACCAGTCATCAAACCATAACCCCGATATTCGCCTGCAATCCGAAACAATGCATCGAGAGTACTCAAACATGTAAACAAGCAAGCAAAGCGATCAACACCATAGGCACTCTCAGCCTTTCGTCTCGTCCCATTTCATCCTCCATTAGGGCTGGGATCCGCAGACACAGGTAAATTACACGCAGTTCATGTACAAGCTCAAAGGCAAGCACAGGACAGCTTACAGTCGCCTCGTACCACGACGGACCCTTTTTCCTCCAGCGGCAGCCATATCAGTCTGTACCGTTATCTGCGGCAGCATCTGATCCCCCTGCATCTGTTCCTCCCGCTGCCTCGCCACCGAGAGCGCAAGCGCGGCCATCTCCGACGCAGTCAGGCTTTGCGTGGACCAGGGCAGCCAGAGACCACTCGCGTCCGGCGTGACCTGATCGTGCTCTGCGAAGTCGAACTCCGGAGGAGGATTGATAATAATATCCTCGACTGGAGCCAGTGTAGCGTGGTTTGTGCCATCATCTATGAGCAGCTCTTGGCTCGTAACCACTGAGAAAGGAGCCACGAGGTCGGGGACGTGAGTCCACGGTCCGACGGTGGCATCGGGTTCGTCGAAGAGCGCTGCAGACGGCGGGTTGGTATCGCCTGTGGTGGTAGTGAGGATGGTGGTGAGGTGCGCGTTGACATCCCAGTTGAAGGCATTGGTGTCCATGGAGTGTTGGGTGGTGGGCGTGCTGGAGAGACTGTTCTCGGGGGCGGGGAACATGGTGATACTGTCGAGATCTAGGTCGAGATCCATATCCATGTTCATGTCTGTGTCCGTCTCCAGGTTAGTGTTGAGGGTGAGGTCATGGCTTTCGAAGATGTGGGTGTTGCCGTTGCGGGTGCTGCGGTTCGAATAGATTGTCACGGCGTTGCTGCTGTCTTCGTGGTGTTGCTCACCTCCTCCTCCCTCTTCTTCTTCTTCTACGGGCTCACCGTTCCAAGATCCTTCGTCGATGTTCTCCTTGTCTTCGTCCCATGGAGCGAAGATGTTCACTCTGATTTCTTGGAATTGAATCTCAATGTCGTCGGGGTCTTCGTAGATAGGAAACCCCGTCCTGGAGAAGGAATGATGGTAATGATTATGGTGATGAGCCTGGTTCTCTGCTGCTGCGCAAGGCTCAAGATCAGTGGAGAGGAGGTAATTCAGGGGATACTCTGAGCTGAGAACGGGAATGTAAGTACGATACGTGTGTGAGGAGGGGTGGGGGGCCGGTGGCGGGACAGCACAGCCGGCTGCGTCTGCCACCTCGCCAGCAGCAAGTCCCGCTATACCATTGGAGGGTGAAGAATCAGAGAGTGTGCTTGGAAAGTGACCGCTTGGCTCGTCCACTCCATAGGCCATGACCCGGTCAACATCCATCTGTTGTCTACCCGTTGCGCCGGCGGCCCTTGCGTGGGAGAACTTCATCGGATCGAGGAGAGACGCAGCACATGCAAAGCTGGGCAGGTTCAAAGCTGCTTCGAGAGCGTCCGTACTGTTCCGCTCGGTCTTCCGCTTCTTATCGTAATGGCGGCGTGGAGGAGAGCTTGCGTTCTTGTTCTCGAGGTTTCTCTGTTTGCCGTCGTCAAGATCTTCCGCTTCTCTGCGCTGCGTGGATGTGCGGACTTTGGCATTGGGAGAAGAGGATCGCTTCGCGTTGTACGGAGGAGTGATCATTTTGACGCTGTGGTTCGTGGTCGTCCAGGACTGAGTTCGTGTGATGTCAGTATATAAAGTGCCACGAAAGGTTAAGAAAGTGTGTGCAATGAATGATAATTTGAAGAACTATCGGGACACAGGTTCGACTCACAGTGTCCATGGTTTCAGTACACTTGTACGGTAGCTTTGTGCTCGCGTTTTTGATTCTCAAGCAGGAAGAGATTACTCTTGGTCATATCAGGTGCTTGTTCTCGGAGGCATCAAGTTCAAATAAGTCCTAGCGAATACGGATATCGAAGAGTAAACTCCTGCACTGCAATGTAGATGCAAGTCTGAAGATATACACACACCAGGATTGTGAGACACAAAAGTCGGCGTCACTGTTGTGGTGAATCTAGAGGAGATACTGTACCGAGAAACCAGTCAAGCGAGGCTGGCGATAGCGATGACGATTCGTCTCATCACTGTGGGAACTTGATCAACGAGGCAGGAGCAGAGACTGAGGAAGATAGCTGCCACCACCTGAATAAGGCCTGTTGACGGTGGAATTGGCGAGGGATGCCAAAGGGAAGGATGGGAGGGGAGGGAGAAGGGGGGAATTCGCAACTGGACAGCGGGCCAATCTATAAGAGGCAAAGCCAAAGCGCGCAGGCTCGTGATTGACTACATACACTCACAATGTCAACTAGAGCATTGGGATGATTCTCTGATGGATGTGTCCTACTATATCTACACGTTTCCTACAACTGATCTACAAGCAAGGAACCACAGTCGAACAATAGAACTTCATTGGGGCCATCAAGCCTTCTCGAAACTCAGGCGCATTTGTGATGGCGCGAGATCATTATCTGTTAAAGATAAGACCTAGCTAGTATCGGCCTATTGCTCTCGATTTTGTCATTTCATTTGGAAGGGGTTGTCCCGCAAAGGAGAGAATCCAGTGGTGATACAGTCTCTCAGTACTCGTCACAGAGCCGATATCCTGTCAGCAAGCCTTCCACACCCACCTCTGCCATGCATCCAGCTAGTAGCAAAATAAATAGGTAAGAAACAGATACAGGCAATGCCCATGTATCAAGATAGCATAACAAGGGGGAATTGACGGGCGCCTGCAAGATATGGACGAATATGTGTTCGAGATATCCTCCATTACCTGGAACTAGGACGAGCATTTGGGCACCCTCGCTGCCCTGTTACGCTTATCTGAACTGTCCAGGTCCAATCATGCCACCGCGGACATCACCGCCAACTTGACCGAACATATCCAACAGGTGTCGAGATGAAGGTGGAGGACCTTGTGGTGGGGGAACGCCCTCGAAAGGAGGCTGTCCGCGAGGTCCGAGTCCCATCATAACATCGCCGTTATGTGGCATAGGCGGAAATGAGGGCGGGGGGCCGTTCATGTAACCAGGGGGAGGCATCATCCCAGGAGGCGGAGGGAAGCCGGCCGAACCACCGCCATTGGCGCGCGGGAAAGGCTCACGCTCGTTGAGAGGAGGAGCATTTCCGTGCATTGGCATCATGTTTGCCATGTAGGTTGGGTTTACACCACGTGTAGGAGTTGGGATACCTGGGGGAGGGGCCAAAGGCGCCGGTCCACCAGCAGGCTGCGGGGGCATTTGAGGGCCCGCCCACCCAGGAGGCGGCATATGCTCGAAGCCGGGCGGTCTTTGCATACCCATGGGAGGATGTCCTTGACCGTGAGGAGCCCTGGTTCCACCGGGCGTGATGGGGACTTGGCCACCAGGAGGGAAAGGAATGTCGTCAAAGTATCCCATCGGGGGCCCATTCACGGGCCGTCTCCGAAGGTGTTCAGCGTCAGCTCTCTGGATATTCGCAATCGCCGGATCATCCAGAAAGTTGGGACCCTTTTGAACAGGAGGGATACCTGGAGGAGGAGACAGTACATCCGGCATGTTCATCATACCGGGCACAGGACCGGCACTCTGTGGCTGATTATGGCCACCCGGAGCAGGGCCATTTACAGGAGTGACGCGAACTTGCTGCATCAGTCGTAGAAGGTGCTCTCTGTCACGAGCCTGTGTTTCCGGGGGGTATGGGTTTTCCTTGAATGGAGGGCCAGCGGCTCGAGACGGCGTCTCCAGCATAGCTAGATACTCCTGTCGCTTGATATGTTCTCGAGAAGGAGAAGAAACAGCGCTCTGAACCTGTTCCGCCTGCACCAAGGAGGGAGGCCGATTAGCAGGCATAGTATCATTATGTGGTGTCCCGTTACGCGATTTTCCGCCTCCAAGCATAAGCAGAATACGTTGAAATCCTTCTTGGTCGGCATCGGTGGAACCGGCAGGCGTCAGAGCTGGAGATCTGGTATCATGTTGAGGTTCTGGATCTCTCGCAGGACTTCCGGGCGGAGGACTAAAAAGTCCAGCAAATCGAGAAGACTTCATGGCTTTAGCAGCTTGAGCCTCCTTCTTTGGAGTTGCCTCCACTTGCACCGGCGGGGCGCTGACCTCCGGCGCAGGCGCAGGCGCAGGCGCAGGCTTGGATTCGCTCAGCAATCCAAAGAAACGCTCCATGGCTGAGTCTTGCTGGAAGGGGGTGCCATTACTGCTGAAGATCTCCCCATCGGTAGGTCGAGTATCTGGCTGCTGCTGAGGGGGTGCAACTTCAATCTCGGCAGGAACCTCGTGGTTGTCCGTTGCATGAGGCTGAGATCCAGCTTTCATTCGCTCCTTCCAACGCTCAAAGTCCTCCTGTGTATGCACCCTCCGATACTCATCCTTGTCGTTGGTATCCAGCCACTCAGGCTCCTGTTCAAGTTTGGCACCACGGGTCCAATCGCGATCAGCACCGTGTCGATCCCGACGCCATTCTCGGTTACGGATCGGGGTCTTGTCCTCCTCCGCTTCGGGTGTTTCGTGGGGAGCGTTGTCCTCTCGGAACCAGCTTCCTTCATGCCTAGCGCGCCCCGGTGTACCGTCCTTGCGAAGGGTGAACCGAGTATCCTTGCTGTCTCTCACAGTCCGATCATGAGTCGGCTCACGTTGGTCGCGAGTATCCCATCGGTCGAACTCTCCATTACGTCTGGGCTTGCGGTCCTGTTCCTCCGGGCCAAACGTGCGACGAGGACGTCCATTAATCCAGTCTTCCTTGTCCCCGCGCCGAGCATTGAACGCACCCATCTTCCCATCGCGTCGATCAAAATCCCTGTCGTTGGGATCCCGTTCCTTGAAGAACTTGTCTCGAAAGGCAAACCGATCGGTTTTCAGGTCCTCGGCATCGTGCGGCCTGGATGACCTATCCGTGGAATCTATGGATCCCTTACCAGCGATGCGAGAGGCAGAAGCGAAGGCGGTCTTAGGAGGTCCGAGAATGATATCCTCTGCGATACAGCAGCAAATGCTCGTGTTAGTGATGGCCGTGCTATTCCGTCTCGGCAAGTAGACTGTGTTCTTTACCTGAGTTCGAGTTCCGGGACATGTGACGGGTATCGAAGAGGCTCGGCCGTCTAGGTGTAGTCTCATTGGGATTGGTGGATTCTCGTGAATTTGAGGTTTTCCGTTGTGTAGTTGGGTCGGGGATGGGGCTAGAAGTAGAATGTATCAGCTTCATGACGACCTTTGGCTGGGGCCATTTGTGGGGAGAGGATATCATCAAGGTGCCCTACCCCATCCATTCGTCTACTGGCGGCAGTGTAGGAGGTCGAACGACCAGAGGCGATCCGCGCAGCCATAGCAGCTCATCGATATGATAACGTCGTGCCATGAGGATGGCCAGGAGGAGAGTGTGTGATGCTATCCGGGGGTTGCGTTTACAACGATTTCATTGGTTGCGGACGGGAGTGATGATGAGTGAGTAGCGATAGTGAGAGATATGATAAGAGTGAAGCACGGAGAGAGAGGTGATTTGAGTTTGAGTTAGAGCTGAAGAGGAGCTGGGATTGATTGCGACAGGTGCGTAGGAAGATCAAACGAGCCAAAGATGGCAGGCCGTTGCCAGTGGCAAGGCCGAAAGGCGGAGGGAGCTTCGATCGGTCAAGTGTTCAAGCAACTGGTTTGGGGGGGGGTGGGAGCGGATGAGGGGCACCACAACAGTTGGAAAATTTTCCACGATGAACTCTCTCGGAAATGATAGTAGGATCAAAATCAGGGAGTGAATCGGAGATAGAAATGAAGCAGAAGGCTGCAGGAACAATGTGGAGGGTACGGGGGTTGGGGGCGTATGAACGGGGCGGGTTTGAGGGGGAGGAAGAGGGAAGAGGAGAAGGAGAGAGAGAGAGAGAGAGAGAGAGAGAGAGAGGCAGTTCAGTTCAGGTGAAAGGGTGGAAGTTCCCAAGTTGCGGTGCGGGCAGGCAAAAGATCGAGGCGAAGTTTACGGCACTGCAAAACGTGTGCATTACCCAATCAGGCAACTCGCCTGACACCCCCCCAGACTCAATCAATCAATAATTAATTCCAACTACGAGTAAACACCACCTCCCAAAGTTATGACCTGGCACTTTATCGTCTTTAATAAGGATTGAATTAATTACTAGACTAAAAGTACCATGCACTTCCATGATTATGCTGTTATTCTGACCAGTTACTACCAATCCCCGTTTGCCTCGGCCCCTGCACCCTATGACTTTGCCTCGTTACGGCGCAGAGCAACTGGTTCTCCCTGAACTCCATTCATGAGGGGTAGAAAATGATGACATGGTGCATGGCTAGGTGTCTCTCGTGTCGAAACTCACTTGTTACCTCGAATCTTTCGCCTAGAGCTGACCAAGAGGCGTTGAGCTTACGGATATCTCCAGGTTGCACTAGTATACCATCTCAACCGAGCGCCAATTGGATTCCAACACATGTCTATCGAGCATATACAACTATTATAATATCCCCAACAGGTAGTCCCTAACCCACAATGTTCTCAACCGCTTTCAGCACGGCACCTCCACTCCATTTTTCCACCCGGTCGCTGTCAGAGGTTCGCTGCAGGCTGTGGGCAATGGCCGTGAACGTGGGCGTCTCTTTAGCCGTCACGGCTGGGATCTGACTCTGAATCCAGCTCATTATGCCCGCCCTCGTAATCAGCGTCGTGCTACCCTGCACTTGGGTGGTGCGATACAGAAGTTGCAGGATCTTTCTCTTGACCGAGTGGGCTGCACTCGGTGCTTCATAATAAGAGAGGGATCGTTCAAAGACGTTGGCTCGGCGATAGATATCCATGTCCTAATGTTTTTCGTGAGCGCATGTACAAGCAGAGGTAAATTCAGGAACGGAACAAGCATACCACTTCAGTGCGAAGACCTTTGATGAGTAGATCGAATAGCCACCCGGTCTCTTCGAAGTACCCATCGTCAAGCTCAGGCTCATGCAACAAGATCTTGTCAATCCAGAAAGAGGGGATCTTCTCTAGCTCCCAAGAAGGAGCCTTCTGCAGGAATTTGTTGACCTTCCCATACAGTTTGTGCATTGGGTTGGTTAGGACATCGAGACAGCTAGAGGCACATTCTCCTACAATCCACGGCACAGGAGACTCGAGACCGATTTGTTTGACGGTTTCAAGGAGCTCCCCCGTGAGGATGTAGACGGACCGCCATTCGGCATACTTGGAGTCCTAGGGTAGAAAGTCAGTCAAGGCCTGTAGCAGTATCTATTCAACGGAAATAGGCATACCTTAAGCTTCGCCATGAAGCGAGTCACATTCGCAAATGCCTGTCGGCGGATTTCCTCATGCGCTGAGCACAGGCAGAGCATCAAATCGGCAATCCGACCCTGCTCGATTGCCACATCGATTTCATCCTTCTCCCATCGGTACAGTTCGTTATGAGTGGTGCCCTCGACGGGCAATGTGCCAAAGATCTCATCCAAGTCCACCTCCGGTTGTCCACTCGTTTCGGTGGTCACTTTATCTTGCGTAGATGTACGGACTTCCCCAGAATTGTCGTCTTCCGGTTCTTCGCTTTCTTTCCACGCCTTTTTCAAAGCCGACTTGGATTTCTTGTTCTCAGTGCCGCCCATTAACGTGTCTCGAGCGGTTTTCAAGGCTTTAGAGTCTTCCCCGGCGCGTTTCAAGCTCGCGAGCAGCTTGACAACCCAAGCACTCACGGCGAGTTCCACGGCTTTATCGCCAGCCTTCACAACGAACGGCCACTGCTCGAGAACAGCAGCCAATATGAGACTCACCGGCTTTGACACCTCTGGGAATGAGGTTTCAAGTAGGTCTTGATAATGGACGGGCTTCTTCGCAATACGGCAAACACAGTTGTCAAAGAAAGACAATTGCTGTTGAAGCTTGTCCGAGTCGGTAGTCTCGAAGCTAGATAAGATCGACGGAAAGATGGAGTCATTCTGAATGATCGAATACTCATTGAGTACCTTTCTGAGTAGACTGTCAATCTCACTCAAAGACTCTCGTGACGAGGCCTGGACCAAAACTTTCAAGATCGAGGTGAAAGCCGAGTATTGCATAGATGCTACAGGGTTTAGCAGTTGATCGTAGATATAGAACCGACTTGACTTACCAGGCTGTTGCCACCAGCGCATCGATGAAGACTGCTGGGTGATCTTGAGCAGATTTTGCAGTTCACTCAGCAAAAGTTCGGTGTCGTCTGCATCAAGATTCTGCTCGTCTAGCTTCTTCAGGATGTCAACCATGACCAATGAGACATCGAATCCTTCTTCCAACGCAGCATCTGGAACGATCTCATAATAGCATGCAAGAAGCTCCGACACCGCCTCTTGTTGCTGTAAATCTTCCTTGGCCGTTCTCTTGAACAAGACAATGACCTCCTTGACAGCCGGGCACCTCCGACAGAACTCAGCAATCAGTTTGCTGGCCGCCTGCATCCAAAGCGACTGGCTGACGCCATGATCAGAATTGAAAATCTTCAAGACTGCCCGCAACTTGTTGAAGGCAATCGTAAGAATCCTCACGGCGAAGAGCGTGACGATCTCCGTGTTCATGTTGAGGCAGCGACTTAGGATCTTCTGTGAGAGAGGGCGCGGGAGAACGTTCTCAATGACCACCGACACTGGCGGTGGCATCGGAGGTGATTTTTCCTTATAACCACAATTCGAAGGAACTGGGAGTTGAACAGTGGAGAAGAGAAGGGCTGACTCTGCCATCCAGGAGGGAGTAGGTTTGGGGTCCGCAGTGAACATGGTCTTCTTGGTGAAAAAGTCGGCTACCAGCTCTGGTGCCGCTTTGAAGATAGCAACGAGAAGCTCGATCTGAAGACTATCTGCATCCGGACGGAGAGCCTGGATCAGATAAGACAGCGTTCCATTCCGGACCGGCACGGTCTTGTTATACTTGTCGAGATAGACTGCTGAATCCAGGCCCAGATCAATCAGGGTATCGTCATCCGTCGGCAAGGTTTCAGGGTCGCTACCAGTGGGATACCAGCCGGTTTCAGGCAGCAGGACGCCGAGATCAGAGTTCGTGCAAACGTTCATCAAGATCTTATGGACCTCATTTGCCGTTGAGACGCCGGTTGGGTTGGGCTCCTCTGACTCGCGGTCATAGCCATACAGTGTCACAAGTCGCTCAAGGTTCCACCGGCTGAAGAACTTCGTCTTTACATGGCGAGGGATGGACGTATCGCGAATGACATCTCTTTCAATGGATTGGAGAATTTCAAGAACAATGTCCCGGGGATCCTTCCTGATATATTCGAGGAATGCTCTGATCGCCTTGTGCTCTCCGATGATATCGCTTTTTGAGTTGGCGTGCTGGAACTTGAAATTAGCAAGGACATACTTTTGAGCGTTCCTTCGCAACGTAGACTTGTGTCCATCCTCGGCCATCTCTTCCAACTGGGCCTTGTTCGGCGTCAGGAAGAACTCGATACGTTTGAACGTAACGTGCCGCGCCTGGTAGACCTGGCGTGCGACAGCACCTCCGTCGAAGGTAACCATCTCCGTCAAGAGACGCAGGCAGGGAGAGATGAGATGCTCCTTGGATTTGATCGCAGTCAAACCGCGGTTGAACAGCCTCAGCTGCTCTTTCTGCAAGAGATACTTGCATAATGCCACGCCGAAGTCCCGGAACTCCAGATTGGTGGAGATGGTCTTGAAGAATTGAGCGAGGATGGCAGGAACCGTGGTCAATAACGACTCGTTGTTATTGCTATCAGCAAAACCCCAGGTCTGAACCAGGTCCGGGAAGCAGACAGCCTCATTTTCATTAGTTTGCGAGAACTGCGAATCACAATAAGCTTTGAGAATGCGGAACTTTTTGGCTTTCTCGGCCTCATTCTCTGCCAGTACGATAGAAGAGAGGAAATCCTTGAATTTTCGTAGTCCTATTCACGTTGTCAATATTCAGGTTCCGCTAACCATTGGAGGCGAGGTACCTTGCTTAGATTCGGCAGGGTTTTGCTGAAAGGTCAGTGCAGTTCGGAGGTGAGTGTGCGAGGTAATGGTGGCAGGAATTTCCTCGCCCTCCGGGGCACTGTCCAACTTTCTCCTCTTGTTTCTAGAGAATTGATTGTCGTGGGACGACATTGTGAATTTATTTGGAAGGATGCAAAGACGAAAGAAATCACCACCTTATCAATGGCTGCAGTAACTGACTGCCTCGCCCGGCCGGCTTCAGAGTTTTGCGGCCTCTGATTGGACGGTAAATACGCCAACTCGACTGGAGAGCTGGAATTTAAACTGGACGGTAGACTCCAACCCAACACTGTCACCGCAGTGCAGATTAGCATATGCAAAGTACTGTTGTTACCTCAGCGGGCAGTACTCCAAGAGTTGAACCATTGAAGTATGACAAGGTATGATAATTGATTGAAAGGATAACACCAACCTTTGCAGTTGATGTTCCTCAGGCACTACTACCACCACCTCGCCGCCCGCCGCCATAAAAAGTCCTGCCAAAACCGGAAGTCGCGCTAGAAGGCCGCCGGGGGCTAGCCGCTAGTTTTTGATTGGTCTGTGCTTTCTAGCATGTGTTTGGTATACTAGGTCTATATTCAGTCGGTACATCTCGATCAATACAGATATTGACTTGCCAGCCGATCTACGTATCCAGTCCTCAGAAGTCGATGAGATATATTCTAAAGCAAGCAAAGAGTACGATATGACATTTATCATAACACATGAGACCTCCAGGAAAACTGCCACCACAAAGGCGTCTTCAACTCATCTCGATGCTGCCCTGCAAGGCCGACTGATTCTCTCCCACATCAACTCCGGCCTGACCATCAGACCCTACAAGCCACCACAGTCAGCCTCTTTCCTCACATCCCCAAGCAGCAGAGATAATGGAAAAAAAAAACATACATCAAGATCCTCGAAGCCCACAAACGACAAGACCAGCCGATTCCGGCTCGGCAGCGTGACCTGCCGCCGCTGCACCTTGCCCTCCAACTGCAGCAAGGAAGCCATCTCGGCGCGGTGGCAGACGACGAAGCTGCGGTTCGTCTCCCGCTCGTGCAGCTCCACCCAGTATTCACCGGTGTACATGAAGCCGTCGTTGAGCGTCGTGCGGGACTGCCTCGTTTGTCTCTGCTTGTTGGTCGCGGGCATGAGGTGCACGGACATGCACCCGTCCGGGTGGTAGGTGAGGATCCCGCGTGCGTCGGGGCCCATGGGATGCAGGGAGGGGCCCTTGCCGTCGTAGGGGTCGGAGAAGTACTCGATAAGGGACCAGGAGCCCACGAGCGCTTGTTCGATGTCATGCTGGGTAGTGTACATCTTCGGGGTGGGAGGAGCGGTGGAGGGGGAGGACGACGATGTTGACGACGAGCAAGACATATTTTCCGGTCTTGGAATGAGAGGTATGGTACAGCAAGGAGGTAGTAATAGGCATATTGGCTGGGAGGAATGAGTGGGTTTTTATAGTGTGAAAGTCGAGGACCGGGAGATCGCGTGTATATCTTCCAGTACTGTACAGTAGACTAGATCGGCGAGAATCTGACCCCCCCCCCAGTGATGTGAGTGACTCTTGCATTGCTGTTCAGTCTTGTCTGGCGATATGTGTCGGCGTCTAGGTGATACGAAGAAGCTAATCTTCCCTGTTCCCCGTGACAAAGTCTAATCGCTCGGGGTCTTCTTCCACGGACGGAGAGCCACTTTGGCCCTGCTGCAGTCACCGGATGAGCCTCGGGATCGAAGAGGAACGGCGAACCTTGATCCCGGAAGGCTGGCTTCCCGTTGGTGGGAAGACATCACCGGCGGTGGTTGTGCATACTTCGTGTGTACAGGGATCATAGATGAGGCATAGACGAGAGATCCGGAGTGGTGACCGATCTGGTAGGAGTTCTTGCATCGACGGCATTGCCTTTTGGCATGTGGTTTGGGCTTGAAGTATACTATATTTACCGAGTAGTTGTTTTAGAAGTGCTAGCCTCGCAACCCTATAACCCTATGAAGCGCCTGTCCAAGGGTAACGAACGCCGACTGGTCATAACTACCGACTGAAGTGAGTACTTGAAGCAGTTTCAGCCTGTAAGTTATGGTAATAGAGCGACCATTGACCCAATCGAAGAGGGAGACTCAAATAGTTGCAACCACAAGCCCCCCACAGTAGGAGTCCCTGGTAGCATAGTCCCTCGTAAGTTGAGACATCTCTGACGGGGTGATCGAACAGCAAAGAAGAGCCCAGGTAGTTGATGACGACCAGTCCTAGTCTAGATCCAACCGGATTATGACTGATCATGGATATCTTTCTCTAAGCATAGTTGAATGTCGTCCAGTTAAAGTCGTCCAGGCAAAGGCGATACTGCGAGATGGGACACTCGGATAACTTATCTAGATGTATAAGATCGCAGGCATGAGCCGTAGAATAAGCAGGTTGGCTCGAATATAACTCGTATAACTCTCATTAGATTTTGGGATTGAGCCGACAGGGAGTGGAAGGTTGCTCTTGCCATCTGTAGAGTAATATATTTTGTAGATCATGAGTCCCATAGTATTACATTTTATGACCCGCAAAATGAAAGACAGTATTGTTTTTATCACAAATTCATGAGGGGTATGCGGTGGTAACTTTGCCATATACATGCCTGAAAAAAATAGAGAATATAAAGTCTAAACCAGCACCAAACAAAATCACTAACCCCAAGTTCCACCACCACCACCTCTGCCTTGGCGCCTCTGTGCAGATAGACGCCAGTCGTCCTCTCCTGCGAAGCGATTGTGCAGAGGTTGGATGCGCTCGGCCTTCTTGCGCTTCGAGAGTCGATCCGTCGGCGCAACCTTGAAGAACGTCGGCGCGGCTTCGACCAGCCATTTGGGTTCGATGGATGTGGTGCAATGCATGTACTCCTTCGTCGTAAGGACCAATGTGTGGTAGATGACGTGCTCAGAAGGTTTCCCGAACAGCGCGGAGCTGGGGTGCATGTAGACCGGTGTGCCTTCAACCAGAGTCTTGTAGCCCTCTTGAGGGTCTTTACGAGCCGCGTTGCGGAAGAAACCCGTACATAAAGCTTGACGAACTTTGGTAGTGTTACGGCCACAGGACACAATCTTGTGATGGTACCGATCCATGATGCCCATCAACTGCTGACGGACATCTTGAGCACGACGGATCTGACGCGCTTGAATGAAGTTCTCAAAGCACCATGCGTTGTTGAATTTCGAGTTCTTCCATGCATTGTAAACATTGAGAAGAGTTAAGTGGTCACCGTGCGGATCGTGGAATTTGGCCTTCTTCTGATCGGCTTGCTGCTGTTTCTCCTTTGGACGATAGAACACTGACTGAATGGACAACATGGCGACAATGCTTAGCATTTCTTCCGAGCATCCCATGTCAACAGATGCAATTAGGACCTTGGCGAGGGCCGGTTCCATAGGGAAGTCTGCCATCTTCCTACCCAGGCGAGTCAAAAGACCCTCGTCATCCAGTGCAGAGAGCGCGTATAGCTCTTCCAAGGCAGTAAGCATAGTGTTTGTTGGTGGAGGATCCATGAAATCGAAATGCAGAAGATCGTTGATGCCCATTGCCTTGAGCATGAGAATGGTGTGAGAGAGATTCTGGCGTTGAATTTCAGGAATCGTGGTAGGCAACATCTCGGATTGGTAGGCCGCTTCAGTGTAAAGACGGAAGCATTTGCCTGGACCGGTTCTTCCTGCACGACCAGCTCGTTGCTTGGCTTGCGCCTGTGAGATAGGGGTGACAACCAGCGAGTCCATACCGAGCTTGGGATCGTAGGCATTCTGCTTCACAAAACCAGGATCGATAACATAATAGATGTTATCAATGGTGATGGAGGTCTCCGCGATATTCGTCGCGATGACAACCTTTCTGCCACCTGGAGGTGCAGGCTCGAAAATTCGACTTTGCATCTCACTTGGCAGAGCGGAATACACAGGAAGAATGACAAGCTCGGGGACAGTTGACCCCAGGGCTTTCATCCGTTCGTATAGAATTTCGCAAGCTGTGTCAATTTCTTCTTGCCCTGTCAAGAAGAGAAGAATATCACCCGAATGTTCCGTCAAGTGGATCTGCATGACTGTAATCAAGGCTGCATCGAGATAATCGGACTCGGGCTCCTTGGAGTACATGATCTCGACCGGGAATGTGCGACCCGGGATAGAGAAGATAGGACAGCCGTTGAAATATTCCGAAAACTTTTCTGCGTCCAGAGTGGCCGAGGTGACGATAAGCCGAAGATCAGGGCGTCGCTTGATGGTCTTCTTTAGCAGACCGAAAAGAACGTCCGTGGCAATCGTTCGCTCGTGTGCCTCGTCCAGCATGATCACAGAGTATCTCTTGAGTTCCGGGTCAAGAAGAATCTCTCTCTGAAGCATACCGTCGGTCATGTATTTGATCTTCGTCTCCGGGCTAGTACAATCCTCGAAACGAATCGTGTATCCAACCTCCGCACCAAGCTTACAGCCAACTTCTTCAGCGACACGCTTGGCAACAGACATGGCAGCTACACGGCGAGGTTGTGTGCAGCCGATGAGACCATTGTTTGCGTATCCACCTTCAGCCAGGTACTGTGTCAACTGTGTTGTCTTTCCGGAACCAGTATCACCAACGACAATCAACAATTGGTTGTCACGAACAGCATCGAGCAACTGCTTGCGGAACTTGTAGACGGGCAAGCTCTCCCGCTGCTCTTTGATAGACATGCTGGTCCGTTTTCCGAAAGACACGTTCTTGCCCATTGTGACTCTCTTCCATTCGGGCACAGCCTCGTCGGGTTTTGCTTGCTGAGCGTTCCGAAGATCTGCAGCGAACCTGCGCTCCTCCGGCGCCACCATCGGGTCTTGCCATTGCGCATTGAGATCGACATTGGCTGCTTGCTCTGCTGCTTTGTCCTGGGCTTCCTGCTGTCTGAGCTCCCTTCTGTCCTTTGCCAGGTTTGTGCCTGCCATTGCGGCTCGGTTCATGGAGCCGTCCGGTGCCTTGACAACTCGAATAGGGGACAACTCCAGTGACATCTTAGTCTGTCCCGCCAGGAAGGGCGGCTCCTCATCGCGAACCTCGATATCAACATCCTCTTCTTCCTCAAATGTACCTTCTCCGGTCAAGGTGGCATGATACTCTTCATCGATGTCAGGATAATCGAGCGCCGAAACAGCACCGGAGGCAATGAGTTGTTTTATTTCCCATCTCTCAGGGGACGTCAAACGCTTCCTGTTCTTCATGGGCCTGCCATTTGAGTCCTCGATGATAGGCACATCCGAGCTCAAGTTGCCGTATCTGTCATCGTCACCGGTGCCATCGAGACGTTCCATATTCGCCCCGGACGCTAGACGCCGCTGAGGAATAAGGTCCATGCCAGTAACCTGGTCGACTTCCTTCATGGACAGACCAATACGAGAGCCTTGTATGCTGACGACCTTGACCTTGACTGGCTGGTTGCGGGACACCAAGTCCGAAGGATGATTGACACGCGCGCCCTCCTGCATCGCAGAGACGTGTACCAGCCCATCAACCTTGCCCTTGACACCCAACAGATTGACGAATGCGCCGAAGTCCTTCACGCCCGTCACACGACCATCGTATACTTTGTATAGGATAGGCTGGTCATCCAGCTCGACCGGCGGAGGCTTGCGGAAGTAGTCGTCATCCCCCGCTCGGTCGCGGCGACTCCTGCGCTCACTGTGTCCATTGCGATATCCGTCGTCCCGGCTACTGTATTTGCTCTTCGACCTGCCAAATTCGTCCACCTCATCCTCCGCCTCTCTCCTGCCGTAATGAGGGCTGTGCGATCTCGACCGCGAACGGTATCTGTCGTTGCGCCTGCGCCCGCGGTCGCGGTCGCGGTCATGGTCACGGTTGTCGTAGTCCGGGCTTCGACTCCGCTTCCTGCTGCTGCGATCCACGCGTGACAACGAGGGGGCTTTGTCCTCGCGCGCCTTGCCCGCCAGCCCTTCCAGCATCGCAAACGTATCGTCCATCGCGTCAGCTTTCGGATCGCTCTCCTGCACACCCTGCCGCGCGGTATAGTCCTCATCATCCCACGTCTGCACCTTGTCCGGCACCGCGAGACCCTTGAACACGCGCGCCTTCTTCTCGAGAGCCCCAAGGATATCCATATCGTCATCGCCAGTCGCTCCGGACGAGTTCTGCTCCTGTGTGTTCTTGGCTTTGTACTTGGGATGCATCGTGAGGACGAGACGGTCGATACTCTCCATCAGACTCTGCGGGAATTCGGCGCCCATCTCCTCCAGGCTCTGCTTGAACTCGGCGAACGAGCCGCATTTGAGATGCTGGTCGATGACGAACTCGGCTAGAGTCTTGTCGCTGACGCCCAAGTGGTTCTGGAGCTCCCCGGTGATTCGCGAGACGAGCGAAAAGAGCTCCAGAGACTGGAGGTCATCCATGGCGGATGCTGTTTCTTGTTTTCTTGTTCGCAGTTGAGGAGGGTAAGCGGGTCGGCGTTCGCGTTGAGAGATAGAAATGACTTCGGTACAGAGGCCGTTCGATATTGCGAGGGGCGTCGAACCACTCGCTCCAGGTGGTTTGATGATGGGGCGAAGGACAAGCTGGTCTGCCCGATTTGCTTCAATGTCCGTGGAGGTGGACCTGCGACGGCACCGAAATGGCGAAGCTCACTGGCGCGGAAAATCGTTGTGGCGTGCTCGGGGGTAATCCGCCACCGATAAGATAAGACGCTGGCAGTATGTTTGCACATATGTTTGTCTACTCAGCTGAACTATAACCCAGGTTCGAAAAGATCAAGTTGACGATGGCATAACATACAGTGGTCTGGGAAGCTCTTAAGTAGAGAGCTTTTAGCTTAGACTAACAATCATGATGAGAAGTAACATTTAAGAAGCAACAAGATCAAAAAAAGCTCGCCCGCCAGTGCAGGCTACGAAAACCCCTCTTATCCCCGGGTGTTTTCATGCCAGTGAATCTCGACTGGTAGAGCCAGCGTCTGGAAGTGCCAGCCAAGATTCGAACGCAGGATTTGGGCGTTCACCTCTATGATCAGCTGCAGCGTTTCCCAAGTACGCCACAGGCCCTGCTGGTTACCGATCTACAACCGGAGTGAATGGGATGTTATGTTTACTTTCTGGTAGGCGGTGTAGATACTGCCCGGGTGTAGCTCGGAGGTATGTACAGCACTACACCGCCTCCTGGGTGTATCAAAAAACGGTGGCTACGGAGTAAATACTAAACTACTCGACTGATGACTGCTTCGTACTGTAACTCAGAGCTTAACATGCCTTGCGCATGTGACGATCAAGCAAGGTTCAACTTTGATTATGCAGAGTAGGGTTATCTCTGTACATTTGTTCCTTTCCTCAGTTTCTAGTATACAAAAAGTCCGCAAGGATCATAGTCCACCCGAGTTCTATATACACAAGAACATAACATGATTGGCACGAACATGCGCTTCAATTCATGAAAGAGCAGTCTCTTCGATTATGAGCCTAGTGAGATCCTCCTTGGGCACTCGACTTTTCTTGGGTCTGATCCTCCTGGACAGGCTCTTCCTGGGCACTATCTTCCTGCAGATTAGCTTCCTCCACGGGGTCTTCCAGCACAGGGTCTTCCAGCAAGTCATCGGTGTGTAGCGCGTCGTCTTGCGCTTGACCATCAAGCAACGTCATGCCGCTACCGTAGGTCGTATCGGCGGACTCGGCCAGCAGACGCTGTGTTTCCAAACTCTGTCTCTCAAGAGCCTGTTGCCGTCGGAGAGAAGAGTCCTTTCTGAGCTTCTTGTTGGCAGAGAATTCTGTCAGAGCCCGGACCATCCTTTCTTCCAACAACTCCTTAACGTGCATGGCTAGAGTCCGGTCCGTGAAAATGCCACCAAAACGGAAGCTCAGCCAGAGATATAAGACGATTGACTTGTGCAGAGATTCCAACTCTGTGGTGTAATCTTTGCTGCCTGAAACCTCTTGTTCGAGAATCTCCAGATTGAGGCTCGAAAAGCTTAGAAGATGACCGTTAGAGTTCTCAGCAACGGCGCGAGCGAAATCAACAGCTGCATCCCGGCCAATGATATCCTTGACGTACATAGGTGCGGCCATGAGAGTCAGTTGGTCAGGGATGCGCAGCCCTTCGACGGCATCGATGATCTCGGCGTTTTCGAGCTGATTGCGAGGATCGCACAGAAAGAATAATGGATGTACTTGTGCGACCGACAAAATGCGCTTGATCAGATATTCCAGGGGAGTGTTCGCTGGGTAATGAGCCGAGAACTTCTGGAAGACAGAGTCCGGAGCCTGTAAGCCCGCCGCAACAAGGGGAGGGGGCTCGATATCCATTGCCTGCCGGATGTAAGGTAGATCAACTTCCTCAAGGGATGTCACCCAACCGACATTGTCTTCTGTCTCATTTTGGGAAACTTTCCCGTGCTGCACAGCAGGCCGATAACGACCTGCTCGCCCTCCGATCTGTTTGATCTCTGGTACAGTGAGCCGTACAAGACCTCCCGGGAGCATCTTGACCACGGTTTCAAAAATGATACGCTTGCAGCTCCTAAAAGACGGAATATTAGTATCTGAGGAAGTCGGCCAGTCTCAAAAGTAACTCACAGGTTCAGACCCATGCCAATAGCGTCGCTGGCAACTAGAAAGTCGTAGTCATTGTTCGGATCGTTGAAGAGTGCAGCCTGCTGGGTCCTGATTTCGGCCGGCAAGCTCCCATAGACGATAGCTGCGCGTTTGCCCGTGGCTTTTTCGATCTCCGCTTTCAGAGCGTGAATCCCAACGCGTGAGAAGGAGACAACACAGTCCCCTTTCTGAAGATTCTTTAGATTGCCCCCGAGACTCTTTTTAGCGACTTTCAATTCGTTCAGTCGTTCGTAGCGGTGAATCTCGAGTTTGTCACCAGTCAGAGCAGTCAGCTCTCGAATCAAAGGAACCACTCGGGTTTCACCACAAAGATGAAGTTCTTGGACGCGAGCACCCAGAAAGGCACGGGTCCAAGCCCACCCACGCCGAGTATCACTGATCATTTGGATCTCATCGATGACACCGACTTCATATGACTGTCCTATACTAACCATCTCCACCGTATTGCTGACAATCCCTGCCGGCTCATCACCTTCACCTTCGTGAATCTTGACATCATCACCAGTGATCAAGCTGCAGGGGATTCCAGCCGTCGAAAAGCGCTGGAACACTTCCTGGGCCAGAAGTCGCAACGGCCCAGCGTAAAAGCCAGTCTTGGACGTTTGCAGGCGTTTCAGTGCATGGTACGTTTTCCCCGAGTTAGTGGGGCCGACGTGTAAGTGTATGGTGCGCTGGATGGCGCGCGCTTGCGGGTACAGCTCCGTCGGACGTCGCATATCCGCGATTATCCTCTGCCGGACCTGGTTCGGTGCCCCATATTCCGCCGTGATATCTTCCGAGTACATCTGGAATTCCAGCTCGTCTCTCAGTCCCTTAAGTCCATAGTTGCTGTGGGCCTGATGCAAGGCATTCTTGAGGCGGCGCAAAGCACCTGCGGCCGCGGTAGTTTTGCGATCGTCTAATTTGCATGCATTCAGCACCTGTCGTTGAAAGGCATCCCACCTCTTCAAGGACGTCGAATCTTCCGCTCTCGTGAGCCTGCTGTGATAGGTTTCAAGGCTTTGTTTGACGACCGCCACAAAATCAGGTCCGGTCAATGTTGAGCGTTCTCTAGGAGGAAACTTGGGACGTGATGCGTTCTTTTCTTGCTCTTTCTTAGCCCGATTGCCTCTATCCTTTTGCCCCTGATGGTAGTGGAAGAAGAAGAAGAAGAAGAATTAGCATTGCATCAAAAGAACTCAGTAACAAGTGCTTGGCCATACCGCTTTTCTCTGCAGCACCGGCGAAGTTGCGAAGGCCCGATTTGCAGGACGGACTATCGGGTGCAGTGTACACAGAAGGCATTGACTGCCTTTGCTGCTCCATAGGCGCATGCC
Source organism: Aspergillus japonicus CBS 114.51 (assembly GCF_003184785.1). Taxonomy (NCBI): domain Eukaryota; kingdom Fungi; phylum Ascomycota; class Eurotiomycetes; order Eurotiales; family Aspergillaceae; genus Aspergillus; species Aspergillus japonicus. The sequence continues at coordinate 312,366 of NW_020291658.1, read as the reverse complement.
TAACGCGGAAATGAAATATTGAGACGTATGCGATCGTTGAAGTGGTATGTTCTTTCGTTCTGTAATCGAATGGCAAATCTGGGAGATGAACGGGATCGTCCAACCAAGGCGTGAAGGCGAAGAGACGAGACGCGATTATCACGGCCTGGGTTTATCAGAGAAGCCGGAAAAAGAAGTTGAATTTGAAGGTTATTAGCGGAGGGATAGAGGAACAACAGCAAGCTCCCTCTGGTAGATTCCCTCCGTCATGAAGTCGCCATCGATTATCTTTTTTTTTTCTGCCCTATGTCAAGCTGCGGCGATAGAGGAAGACTTCCGAGGCGGAAGAAAGTGGCTACACCGCCCTCACCGCCTTCCCAAGGTTTATCCCCTGCGGCGGATGAAGGTAAGGCAGCGAGCGCAGCGGAGGAAAAGGTGGGGACGGACGGGACTCGGAGCTTGAGGGGTCTCACACCAACCATCTGCTACGTTTCATAAAGATACCTCAACTATTATCATCAGCACCCCCTGATTTGATTGATCTTCGTGCAGCGCCCCTGTCGCTTGCTTGTCTGTTGCCTTTCTCGGCTGCTGCCTCCTCTGGTCTGCCGCCTTAAACTGCCTTAGCACCCCTCAATCCTCACCCCTCTTTCCAGTGTTGTGAGTTACAAGTTACCAGTCTATGCCCCAGCGGAGGGCTGCCCGTCAGCCAAAATGAGCGCCTCGATCCTCAACATTCAGCGCGACAGTAAGTCCTTTGGTCAATCCCCCGTGCGCGCAATATCTCCCGTACTGATTTATCCCTTTCTTCGGCCAGTCATCCTGAACACCATCCGTTACGCGGCGGGGAACGAGGTACGGTCTCTCGCTCATTGCCCCTCCTGATAACTCCGGCCCCCTCACCACTCTCCCAACCCCCATACAGCTGACGTCGGGCGCTTGTAGTGGAAGGTCCTAGTTGTGGACGAGACCAGTCGCAAATTGATCGACAATGCCGTCAGCGAAGATGACATCCTCAACCTCAACGTGACCAGTAAGCGGGACTTCATGCCGAATCTATACCTGTCGGTAGGCGCTAACTGGCCCGTTCCTAAGATGTTGAGCAGATCGAGCACCGACGCCCAACAAATGCCTCTATGGATGCGCTGTACATCCTTTCCCCCGTCCCGCATATTGTCGACTGTTTGATGGCCGATTTTGAGCGGAAGAGGTACAAGAAAGCATGGCTGGTTTGGACGTCCTGTTGGTCGCAGCATTCCTGAGGTGCTATGGTTGGTGCTGACGTACGGGGCAGTTCTCGATCCGCAGCAACGAGCTAGACTAGACCGGTCGCAGATGGCGCATGATAATATCGCCAATGTTCAGATCATGAATGCCGATTATTTCCCCCGCGAGTCCCGCGTCGTGACATTCCGGGATCCATGGAGCTTTCCAGTCCTGTTCCACCCTGGTTGCAACCACCTGATCCGTGCGCACTTGGAAGGACTGGCTCAGAAGGTATGGCATAAGCTTTAGCTTCACGGACCAGTTTCGCATGCTGACAACGGCGGGAGATTGTATCTCTCTGTGCAAGTTTAGGAGAGTACCCGATCATCCGGTACTATCGGCCCAGGACCCCAACCCACGAGGCCGGCGTATTGTGCTCACACCTGGCCCGCTTCATTCAAAACGAGTTGGATCAATTCGCGCAATTCCAGCGGGACTTTCCGCCCCCATCGTCTCGACCTCGCGGCGTTCTCCTTGTTGTAGACCGCTCGATGGACGTCATAGCGCCTCTGCTCCATGAATTCACATACCAGTCCATGGTGCATGATCTGCTTCCCATCAACGATGGGGACAAGGTCACATACAAAACTGTCATCAACGAGGGTGGCGCCAATCAAGAAATCAAAGACATGGAGATTAATGAGCAGGACAACGTATGGGTTGAGTACCGACACATGCACATGAAGGACGTACTGGGGAAGCTGGGCGAAGACTTTGCCAAATTCCGAGCAGCCAACCCTCAATTCGCAGAAGAGTAGGCTTTGCCCCATAATCTTCTCCCCTGCGATTTTATGTTCTAAACTGACATGAGTTCCAGCAACAACAAAGCCAACGTCAACACAATCAAGGATATGCTTGCAGGCCTGACTGAGTTCCAGCAGGGCCGCGATGCATACACCCTTCATCTGAACATGGCACAAGAGTGTATGAAATACTTCCAGGAGCACAAGCTTCTAGAAGTCAGCTCTGTCGAGCAAAGCCTGGCGACCGGCATGGATGAGAACTACAAGAAGGCCAAGCATCTGGGCTCCCAGATTGTTCAACTCCTCGATGATGAAGCGACTCGCCAGCCTGAACGGCTGAGACTTTTACTACTTTATATTATTTACCGAGGCGGACTGCTAGCCGGAGACATCCGCAAGCTCATGGCGCACGCGCAACTTCCACCGCAGGACGGGGAAATTATATCCAATCTGGATCTACTTGGCGTGCGTGTAGAGAAGCCCCTGAAGGATGATAAGCCTCCTGTACAGCCGCTATTCGTTCGAAAGCCGCCAACAGCAGTCGACATGGAAGAAGAGAGCTTGACTCGTTACGATCTGAACCTCAAGTTGATCTTGGAGGACCTGGTGCGGGGCACCCTTGACACGACTGTCTTCCCACCCACGCGCCCCCACACCGAAGGCGAGGGCTCGAACCCACACGACGCCTTGTCGCAAGCATCCCTCCGGAGTGCGAAACCCACGTGGGCGCGAACGCGCACCACCGGGGAGCAGCCTCGCCAGCGCATTATCGTCTTCATGGCGGGTGGCGCGACCTACGGCGAAGCCCGGACATGCTACGAGATCTCGCAAGCACATGCCAAGGACGTCTACCTGGCCACGTCCCATATGCTCTCGCCGGGGCTATTCCTGCGACAGATCGGCGATCTCAGCGTCGACAAACGACGGCTGGACATCCCGGCCGAGCGGCCGAAACCCACGGCTCCTGCTCATCTCTTCGAGAAAGAAGCACCTCCACCACCTCAGCCCCAGGCGAAGAAACCCGTCGCCGCTGCCCCGCCCTCGGCAGCCATGGCCTCGATGTCACTGGGACCCAAAGCCCCCAGCGGTGGGCCGAGTCCGGCGCCGGCTCCTACCAGCTCCAAGCCAGGTAAAGAGCACAAGGAGAAGGAGAAGAAGGAGAAGAAACGCCACCACTTTTTCCGATAGGCTTTCCCACTGTTGCGCCGTAGCCGCTCTCGATGGCTCTCCTGGCTCATCCCTGATCTCAATCTAGCGCAGCTGTGATACCAAGCTCATTTGTCTGTTAGTTTCGAGCGATCCGTTGCTATTTCCGACCATTTCTATGGCTGGACTTAATTATCCTAGCAAGATCAGCAAAAGCAAAGTGTACACATCCCAGCCAATGGAATCTAATTACTGGAGACAATGACAATCGATAAACAATAGAGGGTATCTAAACGTACGAACCACTATCACAATCCAAACATTCCCAAAATGATCACCCTTTTCCCCTCTCAACCCAACCAAAAAGTCCCCCCCCCCCCCCAAAACGAATAGCTCACCCCTCCCCAAGATACCGCAGAACCCTCTCATCCCGATAAAATAACTCGCGCAACCTCTCCCCGCGCTTCCGCGCATCCACCTGGCCCCTCCGCACCTCCTTCGCATTCAACTTCTGTATCTTGGCCGAACCACTGCCCCGACCCCCGGCTTGTTCCTGGCCGCCGACCACCCGCTTCCGTTTTGTGGGGGCGTCCTCATCGTCCGCATTATGGCCGGTCACCCGCAGCCCCACCGTATCGACCTTGAGCTTCCCCTTGACCGGCGCGCGGATCCCCTCCCGCCCGGGCGCCCCCAGCCCCAGTCTGCTGTCGGGGTCCCAGCCGTAGGCGGCCAGGTAGCGCAGGCCGGGGCGCGTGCGGTCCAGGTGCGAGGGCGGGTGCGAGTGGGTGAGGCAGAGTTGGTGCGCGAGGGAGGCTTCGTGGGGGCGGGTGCTGCTTTCTGCTGTTGGGGTTTTGGTTTGGGATGATGAGGATGATGAGGATGCTGTGAGGGGGAGGTTGCAGATTTCGCAGATTTGAGAGTTCGGATTGCTGTTCGGCTTGAGGTTGAGGTTGTTGTCTTGTCGGGGAGAAGGAGGAGGTGGAGGGAGGGTTGGTGTTGGTGTTGGTGTTGATGTTGATGGTGGTGCGGCAGATTGTGGACTCGCCGCGCGTGCGCGGGAGGTATTCGTGGTGGTGGATGTAGCCGTAGAATCTGGTGTGAACTCCGGCGTAAGCGCAGGCGCAGGCGTAGGCGTAGCGGATTTGGAGAGGACGATGGAGAGGTATTTGTTCGCGATGGTGGCGCCGGTCGTTGTTTCAGTGCTGGGAGCGGCATTGCGGCGGAGGGCGGAGTCGGTGGTGTGGAGGTCGGGGTCGGAGGAGCGCACGAAGGGGACGCGCTTGCGGCGGATGCCGGCGCCGAAGACGCGTTGGTCCTCCAGGGGGAGAAAGTAATCTTCTTCTTCTTCTGCGGGGTCGGCTGGCATTGTACTCATGTATCGGTGGTGTTGTGGTTGACAAGAGAAAGGAAGGTCGAAGAAGAAGAAGAAGAAGAAGAAGAAGAAGAAGAAGAAGAAGAAGAAGAAGAAGAAGAAGGCAAGGTGACGGACGCAGTGGCGGGAGATCGGCGGCTAAGCAAGCAACTTCCTCCGCGCGGCCGCCGGACGGGCCAGATTTGTTGGACTTTCGGGTCTTCTCATCTTGTCTTGTCGTCTACAACTTTCCCCCCCAAGTTTCAAGTCAACATCCTCTCACTCCCCTCTTTTCTAGTCCTACCTTTCAAACTCGAACCTTGCCTCTCATTCAAAGCTTTGCGTCTTCCCTTGTCATTCTCTCACCACCACCACCACCACCACCATGCCCATCCCCCTGATCGTCCAGGGTGTCACCGAGGGTGTATCCTCGATCCCCTTCGCCTGGACGATCCTCAAGCTCACCCCCTGGGTTCTCGTTATTGCCGTCCTGAAATTCTACTTCGGCGGAGCCCGCAATTCCTCGGAGCGCGTGATGCACTCCAAGGTCGTAATGATCACGGTACGACTATCTGCAGCCCCCCCCCTCCCCGCCCCCGTTCCAAGTTCCCCCCCTCAACCGCATCCCCCAAACCCCCAAACTAACCCCCCAAAAAAAACAGGGAGGAACATCCGGCATCGGCGCCCAAATCACACAAGCCCTGGCCGCGCGCGGGGCGCAGATCATTCTGCTGACGCAACACGCACCCTCCGACGTGTTTCTGGTGGAATACATCGAGGACCTGCGGCGCACGACCAACAACCAACTCATCTACGCGGAGCAGGTCGACCTGGCGTCGCTGCACTCGATCCGCACCTTCGCCACGCAGTGGATCGACAACGTCACGCCGCGCCGGCTGGACATGGTCATCCTGTGCGCCAGCACGACGCCGCCCACCCCCGAGAAACACCTGACCGCCGACGGCCTCGACGAGGAGTGGCAGGTCAACTACCTGGCCAACTTCCACCTGCTCAGCATCCTCAGCCCCGCGCTGCGCGCGCAGCCGGCGCACCGCGACGTGCGCGTCATCTTCGCCGGCTGCTCGTCGAGCTATATCCGGGCCGGCGGGTTTGATTTGCGCAAGGTCGAGGAGGTGACGAACCAGCAACTGATGCAAAAGGCGGCGGCGGCGGCGAGGCAGCAGAAGGCGGGGAAGAACGGCGGTGGGAAGGTCAGGAAATCATCCGCCCAGAAGACGTACCCCCAGCAGAAGCCGCAGCGGCCGGACAGTCTGTTTGGGTTGAGCAAGCTCGCCCTCATGGTGTTTGCGCATTCCTTCCAGCGACATCTCAATGCCTTCAAGCGCCCGGACGGCCAGCCCCCGGCCACGCGGGTGATCATGGTGGATCCGGGCTTCACGCGCACGCCCGGCATGCGGCGCTGGATGACGGGCGGGTCGCTGTGGGGCCTGCTGGGGTACCTGATCACCTGGCCGGTGTGGTGGCTGGTGCTCAAGTCGCCGCAGCAGGGGGCGCAGAGTTTCCTGTACGCGGCGATGGAGGCGCGCTACGGCCGCGATGAGGGCGGATGGATGATCAAGGAGTGTCGCGAGGTGGATGTGGCGCGGAGGGAGATCCGGGACGAGGCCGCCGGCAAGTTGCTGTGGGAGTTCAGTGAGAAGATGATCGAGGTCAAGGAGAAGGAGAGCGCCGTGCAGCGGGCGGTGGCCAAGAAGGAGGCTGAACAGAAGGAGGCGGCCGCCGAGCAGAAGGCCGCGCCTAAGACACAGACCCCTGGGTCGCGGAGGAGTCGGAAGGGCAATGGCAGTGGCGAGAGCAGTGGTAAATAGATTGGCTGTATATATGGGGCGATAGTTCGGGGCGGTGGAGAGTGCATACATGCATGGTTCTGGAGTTCCGGTAGATCCAAGTACTATTTCACGACACCTCATCTATCCACTTAAGACACAACAGCACCCAAAACACAGCAAGTGGGATTACACCGGGCACAGATTCAAGAAAGGAAATTCGTCTCATTCAGATCAAATCTATTGATGCGATTTTGGTTCTTCCGCCGTCGCCAAAGACATGCTAATTAAATCAACAGTAGGTAAGGTAAGGTAGGTATCATTGACGATCAGGTTTAGTTCTTGAGCTTCTCGAGGAGCTCGGCGGGGGGCTGTTGCCGGTAGCCCTCGGGGTTGTTGCGGGTCCAGAGCCAGAGATCCTCGCAGGCCTGCTCGAGGGTGTGCTCGGCCTTCCAGCCCAGCTCCGAGATGGCCCGGCTGGGGTTGGAGGTGAGGTTCAGGACGTCACCGGCCCGGCGGGGGGCGACCTCGTAGGGGAGGTCGCGGCCGACGGCGGCGGAGAAGGCACGGATCATCTCGTAGACCGTGCTGCCCTTACCGGTACCCAGGTTCCAGGCACGGACACCGGGGTTGTTGGCGCGGAGGTAGTTGAGGGCCTTCAAGTGGCCGTCGGCCAGGTCGAGGATGTGGATGTAGTCACGGATGGCGGTTCCGTCGTGGGAGGCGTAGTCTAGCAACGGGTTAGTCCCTGGGCGTCAATCCGTTTTCGGAGTGAAGAGAGTAAAAACGTACCGTCGCCGAAGACGAGCAGCTTCTCACGCTTGCCAGTGGCAACCTGGGCAAGGAGAGGAAGCAGGTTGTAGGGGACACCCTGGGGGTCCTCCCCCATGATGCCACTGGGGTGAGCACCGGCGGGGTTGAAGTACCGGAGGAGGGCACCGTTCCACTTCTTCGCCTCGGCCTCCTTGCCGGCCTTGGTGGCGTTGTTGCGCTGAGCGTTGATCAGGTCGGTGATGGCGGTCTCGACGGCGAACTTGGTGTTGCCGTAGGGGTTGGTGGGACCCAGAGGGCAGTCCTCGGGGATGGGGATCATGTTGGGGAAGCGAGTGGCATCGCCGTAGACGGTGGCGGAGCTGGAGAAGACAATGTTGGTGACGTTGTTGCGGACCATGGAGCGGAGAAGGCAGATGGTGCCGTAGACGTTGACGTGCCAGTAGTCCAGCGGCTTCTCACCGGACTCTCCGACAGCCTGAGCACAAGGGAGATGTCAGTACTTGCGGGTGCAATGGCACCGCAGGCGGGTCAGACGCACCTTGAGAGCAGCGAAGTGGATGACGCTGTCAATGTCGGGGTGGGCCTGGAAGACCTTGTCGAAAGCAGCCTCGTCGGTGACATCGAGCTGGGCGAACTCGGGCTTCTTGCCGCAGATCAACTCAATGCGGTTGAGAGCCTCAGCGGAGGAGTTGTAGAGGTTGTCAGCGACAACAACCTTGTAGCCCGCCTGCAACAAGGCAAGGGTGGTGAAGGAGCCAATGTAGCCCGTGCCACTGCGCAGTGGGGGATTGCGGGGTCAGTTTCCAGCTGTAAGACATGGGGGGGGGGGGCAATGGTAGAACTTACCCAGTGACGAGAACTGAACCAGCAGACATAATGATGGAGGACAATTGAGATGGATGGAGTGAGTGAGGGAAGGGAGGGGAGGGGAGGGAATTGGGGATTGGGGAAGAGAAAAGGAAGAGGAACAGGACGGACTGGGAGAGAGACGAGAGCGAGTAAGACGGGATATTTAAGGAGGAGTGAGTGGACTGACACTCATCATTGGACTGGGAAGCAGTTTGGGCTGTTTTCGAGGATGGGAAACATGAGGTGGGGGGGAGGGGGGAGAGAGAGGGGGGCACAGGCAGTGTGGAGGGGCTTTCCGGAGGAGGTCCAGGTACCGTTTCGGTATGGTCAGACTCCCTATTTCTCCGTCTACACCGCCCGGCATAACCCGGTTTTACAGTGGTATGGCCCGGGTATGATGAGGTAATTTATTCATTCTTACGGTACTCCAGTCCAGTTAACTTAACTTATCGGGGCTGACGCGGGCTGGTCTCGATTTGTCTGTTTTGTCTGTTTTGTCTGTCTGGTCGCAAACAGCCTCCATCAGTCCCCGTCCTCTCTCGGCTGCAACAAGTCAATGCAGTGGTCGGCATACAATGACACCGTCAGTCTGTACAACCGTCTTACCTGTTCCTATCACCGGCCCCCCCGTTGGCTGATCACCGCAGTCCTTCCCAGTTCCCGAGTCCCAGACAATCCTCCCCATATTGAGTGGTCAACGGGACGATCCAATCCACCGGTTTAATTTACCCAAACCACGATCATGACACTTTCTCGTTCTCTTTCTCTGAATCTCGGTGGGGAGACACAAGTCGCGTCGCTAGATGATAAATGAACAGGGGATGGACTGATAGCCAGAGCCATAGTCAGCCCAGCCACATATGCAGCTGCAGGCCCGATGCATATGCCGCCAGCCGACCGAAAGCCAAGCAAGCAAGCAGGTAATTCTCGGTCCGACTCGCTTATAACATGAATTATAAAAGAAAAAAGAAAAAGCAAAAAGAAAAAAAAAAAAAAAAAAAGGGAAAGACATACAGGAAACTAGCAATCCTTTCATATCCATGGAAAACACCAACAGTCCAGCAACCCTGGAAGAGTAATCTAAACCATGCATCTTTAACCGACCTCTCCAGGCTGAACCCCAATTAGCACGGGGCGGGTCGCGGTTCCACTGCGCAAAGTGGATCTGGGCTCCTCGAGGTTCCGAGGGTCTGCCCGCCCCCGTGTGAGTGAGGGTGCAACCTGGCAGCAACCAGCAAGATGATGTTGTCTGCTGTCTGGCCTAATTCCTACTAGCGATGGCACCACTGCACGCTCGCTTGGTCGCCTCTGCTCATATATATCGGCTTATCTAGCCTAGTCTCTCCTGGGGCTAGACTCCGGGGGGCTGGTTGGAGCGGACAATACAATCATGTCTTTTTTTCTTCCATCGTGAACCATTCATAAGCATAACAATATAATAATCAGAACATGAAAAGGAGAGCTATCCACACCACTTTCGGACATGTCCCCCAAATCTCGCTGTAGGACCATCATTGAGCAAAACTAATAAAATACGTACATAAAGTTGGTAGGTAATACATCATTGAAGAATGCACGTCGCATTCACCGTCGCCAAAGGTTGGTCGACAGCTCGTTTGGGCCTGTCTCCCTCCAATGCTGCGTCCGAGAGCACCAACCGACCCTGCCTGTCAGTCGTCTCCCTTCTCTTTCTGGTTCTTCGGGTTTCATATACCCCGGGTGCAGTGTTACTAAGCAGTAGATCACGTCTGCTCCACCCTTTCAGCACGAACAACGACATGCCGCTTATGGCAGGCTGCAATCTTTCTAGAGGCAAACCCGCGCATCTATGGGCCCAAGTCTGCCCGGCCTGACCGGCACTGGGTTTAAAGAGTCATGGATACCCAGTAATTAGGTCAGGCCCCGATCACCATAACCTCTCTGGCTTCCTAACCCAAAAGTTCAACGTCCAGACCGATGGCCCGCATAAACAGATTGACGTTTCCGAGACGCTGGCTGGCCATGTCTGCAGGAAGCGTCTTGCTGTACGTAACAGTTTCCATCACGCGATCCCTGTGGAGGTAGTCAGCTTCGATTCGGCGAGTCATGGGGAAGAGCTTCAACTTACTTCACGGCAATAACCAGGCGCTGTTGTTGATCGGGGCTGGCGCCGATCCCGACGGCAGCCAAGAATTGCCAGACGTACATGTCGTCACCCGCATTGATGGAACTGGGGAAGATATCGGCAAATGTGGGCTCCAGTGTATCGAATAGCACGTTGAATTTCTCAACCCACTGCTGCCAATCTCGCTCTGAAGCTTGGTCGGCTTCCTTCACGATTTCGGCGCGACTCAAAAGCATGGTAAGGATTCCCAGGCCGATCCTGGTCTTGGCCACCAGCTGAACATGAGTCTGCGCAATCACAAGTCCCAACAATCCAATGATGATGTTGAACGGGGCCTCATTGACGTAGCCGAGGAGGCTGGGCATGACAGTCTGAGAGAAGAGGTCGATGGCTTCGCGAACGGCCGGAGACGGCTGAGTCTCACCAGGCATAAGCTGTGCGCGTCGGACCACGTCCAAAGTGTCCAGGTGGACAACGATCATGGTAAGGATTGTGACGCGTTGTTCCTGGTCAATGTGACGGAAGATACGGGGGATGGCCTTCTTGCCCTTGGGGTACGAGAGGAAAGCGATGAACGGGTGAGGCGTGTTGGTGTTGGGAACAATGGGCTCCATGACCTTGAGCTCGCGCCACAATTTCTGGTTGAGCGAGCGAACATTTTGCCGCCACTCCATATGCTTCTGTATAGCCTCGGGGTCATTCTCGTCGGGCGGAGGAGGCATGGTGCGCTCCATATCTTCCATTTCCATCAACGTGCTGTAGACGCCCTCGATGTTGGTCAGGATAGACTTCCGGTCGCTCAGACTCAGGTCGGTCTGAGGCTTCTTGAGCGACTTGCCACCCTCGGAGCTCTCGGGCCGCTTGAGGTTGAGCATGGGCTTCGGGGCCTTCGCATTACCAAAAGAGATCTTGCCCAAGCTACCTTCAATGATGAGTTGTTTGTTCTTGGGCTTGGCCTTGGCAGCCTCGACGGCCCGCTGGACTTGCTGTTGCATTCTCTGCATGTGGTTGTCGGCATTCTGGAACTGTCTCCGGTTGCCGTGTCCACCTAGGCGATTACCAGTCTGGAGGAGATACGTCTGCGCAAAGTGACCGAGAGGTTGATGAGGGTGTTGCCGAGGAGCGCCGCGGATCTGACTGTAGACCTGATAGTAGAAGTCCTCGGCCAAGACAGCTTCGGAATCCGTGTCCACGACATTACCTGCGGCAGCCACCAATTGCTGGAGCTGGATACGGGTAATGAAGTTCTTGTCTTGCGGAGTCATCAGACCGTTGCCCTTGGAGAGGAGGAAGATCTTGTGGTTTCGCTTGGCGCGCTTGGCATCTTCCATCAGGTATGCTACTCTTTGCTCTTCCGACAGATGCATCAGCTGTTGAGGATTGGTGATCACGGGTAGCTGGGCGTTGTTGGCCCGCATGCTTTGGGACGGCGGCGGAGGCTGTTGTTGCTGGGCTTGAGGACCTCCCGGTGGTATCATCTGACGTTGAGGCGGCCCCATGTGCTGCGGGGGAAGATTGGCATTTTGCAAAAGGTGCATTGGCATGTTGGGGGCATGCGGAGCAAGCGGATACGGTTCGGGAACCATCGGCGGCTGGTGCAACAGCTGCGCCGGAGGCGGAACACCCTTAGCAAACTGAGCGTGCAGAAGCTCGGGTGGCAGCTGTGCGAAGCCTTCGGGCAGAGGAGGCATCTGAGCTCGCTGAAGCGGGTCGGGCATCGACTGAGGGAGAGACACCGGTATCTGGCCAGGCAGTGACGACGGGTATCGCCGCAACTGCGCCTCTACCTCCTCCAAGCTGAGCATCTTCTTTGCCCGTGCCTGCGCCTGAGCCTGAGCCTGCGCCTGAGCCTGCGCTTGAGCCTGAGCCTGAGCCTGGGCTTGTGCTTGTGCCTGAGCTTGTGCCTGCGCCTGTGCAATCATCATTGGCGTGGGTTCCGGTTTCTTCTGCACGCCCCAGATGCTTGACTTGGCCTGAAGATCCGGAATATACCCGGGATCCGAGTACTTCTCATAACCGGTCCGTTTCGGCTGCACAGCCGCAGCACTCACAGCAGGATCGGCGATGATGTCTGCAGCGACAGGGGCGGCAGCAGGTGCTCTGGGCTTCTGGAGACTGTAGCGTATTTGCTCTTCCCCGATGGCATCGGCTACCTGCGCGGTCTTGCCAAAGAAATCGAAGTCCTTCCCGACAGGAGGAGCGCCGAGGTCGTCGCCGAAGGTGTCGTCGTTGAAGGCATCCTGATCGTCGTCGAGCTGATCGCCCAGGCCATCGTAGGTATCCTCGAAATCAATGCTATACGCGTGTAGAAGTCCCGTCAGTCATCTTGGGTGCAAGCCAATGGACTCTAGAAGGAGGGGGAGCTTACGCATCGTCATCCTCGTCGCCGCCTCGGAATCCTTGAACAAGACGGGCGCGAGCGACCTCGGCGAATGGATCAGGGGTCTCGAAAATGCCCCGGCGCTCGGAAGGAGCAGTCCGATCCCTGGGCAGGGTGGTGTCAAAGCCGAAGAAAGACATCTTCGGCAGAGGCAGGTTGGATGGGGAACAGGGGGGGGGGGCTGGTGGCGTGGGGAGAGGGGAAGGAGGAATTACCACGGCATAATTGTGGTGCGGGATGAGGTTCAGAGCCGGCCTGATATCACCCGCCTAGGTGGGTTTAGGCTTAGCTGTGTTAGCCTGAGGCAGAGAGTTAGGGAGGCGGTCAAGTTCTGCAGAAATAAGGTGCTTTTCAGCCACGCCACCGCTCAAGAAGAACGAACAACACGAGATGAATACTGCATACGGGCATACGGAGTACTAGAACCAGGAAATCTGGCTGAGACACTTAAGTTATTTCCGGTAGTGAGTCTGTCAACTTTACACAGCCACGGCTACTTCTATCTATGAGTACCACAAACACTACGGGTTATACGAAGCTTTGGGGGCAATTTCCTAAAAGTTACCAGGACGTTTCTAGTTTCTGGTTTCTATACATCTATACATAATTTGAGTACTCCGTACTGGTATCTTGATCGTGCGGCGGCAGTCAATAAGATAGACTCGAGCACGATCCCCGAGTTCAACTACTTCAACTACTCTGTACAACTCACTCACAAATAAGATGAAATACTACCTCCTATGCAATAAGAGTCCAAAAAGAACAGAAACAGGCTTGCCCAGTGCAGAGTGGGTGGCCACCCCCCTCGAACGACGTACGTGGCCTGGCCAATAACCATCGGTGAGGTTACGTCGCCTCCCATTGACCATGAGAAGTTCCCATTCATTCATCCATTCATTGTTAGTGATTCAGTTCATGCTCCGCCGCAGGGCTGACCTTGTTCGTCCGCTTTTACTCTCCGTAGGCGAGAAACAGTCTCCTCTCCTCTCCTGAATTAAGATTACTATAATCTCGTTCGCTCCCTTTATTTCTTTAATCCTTTCTGTAAGGTTCTTATCAGCCCCTCCTCCTCCTTCTGTGCCCCCTCCCCCTTGTTTATGATCAATCCGGTCGCAACAAACCCGCGGTTCGGGAAAGACTCATACAAACACTGGTGAGAGATCGAGACCGTTGCCCCATAATAATTACACCACCGCACCCTGTTCATCTCCGTGCTTGTCGCCGATCATCTCTTCCTTCGACTTCGTCCACTTCGTACTTGAGATTTCACCGTGGGATCCCACGTCTCCGGTTCTTTTTTTTCACCCTCTTCACTTCATACTGTCGCTCGCTTTTTCCTCTTTATTCCTCAATTCTCCAGGCCAAGCGGCCCCTTGCGAGAGGCCTCCATATCTCCCACTCGACTCCGCTCTGCGCCAGTCTAGCCACATCAACAGACTTGGGATTTTGAACGCACAGAAACATCGGTGATCATGGCTTTAGGGCCAGTTCGATATCTCCTGTTTGCCGTCACAGTCAGTTCTTCTTAGTTTTCTTCACGATCTCCCTTCATGGCTGACCCGATGCGCCTAGGGACTGGCACTTTTCTTCCTGATATCGAGAAGCGCAATCCCGATTCCGGAGCAGATCGGCTCGAAACTCAACTATGGATCCTCCTCGTCCTCGTCCTCGTCGTACTCCCAGAGCGATGCCGCCGCCGCATACTCATCCAACAAGGTCATCCCGGCGGCCGACCGCATGAACGCAACCTTCGTGACCTTGGCCAGGAACAGCGACCTTTGGGAGATGGTCAAGTCGATCCGCACGGTGGAGGACCGGTTCAATCGCAACTATCACTACGATTGGGTGTTCCTGAACGACAAGCCCTTTGACGATGAGTTCATCAAGATCACCTCGGCGCTCGTCTCCGGAGAAACCCATTATGGCGTGATTCCCAAGGAGCATTGGTCATACCCCGAATGGATCGATCAGGAGAAGGCGAAGAAGGTGCGACAGGAGATGGGCGAGAAGAAGATCATCTACGGCGACTCGGAAAGCTACCGTCACATGTGCCGTTACGAATCGGGCTTCTTCTTCCGCCACCCGCTGATGCTGAACTTCGAATACTACTGGCGTGTGGAGCCCAGCATCGAGCTCTACTGCGACGTCCCGCTGGATCCGTTCCGTTTCATGAAGGAGAACAACAAGAAGTACAGTTTCACGCTCAGTCTCTACGAGTACTATGACACGATCCCGACCCTCTGGGATACCACGCAGAAATTCGTCGGCGAACACCCGGAACACATCGCGAGCGACAACTCCATGGGCTTCTTGAGTGACGATGGCGGCAAGACCTACAACAAATGCCACTTTGTATGTATATCTATCGGAATTACTATCCAGGGCGTGGCTAACTCGATCCATAGTGGTCGAACTTCGAAGTCGGAAGCCTGGAATGGCTGAGATCGAAGGCGTACATTGATTACTTTGAGACCCTGGACCATGCCGGTGGGTTCTTCTACGAGCGGTGGGGTGATGCCCCGGTCCACTCCATCGCGGCCGGTCTGCTTCTCGACAAGGACCAGATTCATTTCTTCGATGAGATTGGATACTATCACGTGCCATTCACCCACTGTCCAACCGAGGAGAAGAAGAGACTGGACCTGAGATGCTCCTGCAACCCTAGCGAGAACTTTGATTGGAAGGGCTACTCTTGTAAGTTTGATTGATCTCGCCGGGTCGGTGTCGGGTTACTTACCAATGCTTGTAGGCACATCTCGGTACTTCCAGATCAACAACCTGGACAAGCCCAAGGGCTACGAGGCTCAAACTTGACTCCGTACGATTGGATCAATTCTGTTTTCGGCAATCTTCATCTGCGGTGTTTTAGTTTTACTGAACAGAAAAGCCCGGGTACTAGTGGTCCACCGAGCAGGTCATCTGGTTGACCACGTACACGCTGGCTGGGACTCCATTCAGACATGGAGGAAGGCCTAACAAATTACGGTCCCCATTGCCTTCTACGGCGCAGTAATGGGGCGCTTCCGACTGGCCCAAACATGATTTTTTTGCAACTTTCACCCCTCTAACCTACTTTCATATTCCCCCCCGTGTCTTGGAGTGTTCGAGCCTCGGTGTTATCGGTCTCACATGTATTATCATGGAGGCGGTGGTTATTTCTCCTTCCTTTTTTTTTTTTATTCGTCCCGTGTCATTTTGCGGCGAGCATCACGATTTTCAAGTGGATATCTGATAAGATGGAAAGTGTGATCTTTTCCAGAGACTGTCTCATAAATGTACATAGCTGTTTTAACGATGAACCAAATGCCTTTGAAGATGAAGATAGAAAGAAAAGAAACCAAAATAATACATAGGATAGAGCCCCTCCGTCAGATAATCCGCATATCATCCGGCTGGACTCAGACATAATTCCCGGATATACGCGCCTCCCCAGTCTTTGCGGACGTTTAGTCCGTCTTAGGCTTCTTCGTACCATACTTAGATCTGGCCGTCAAGCGGTTGGGGACACCACCCTGCGGACACAATTAGTGAACCACCTTCAAACTCCTATCAAATCAGAATCCACATACCAGATCCATAGCACCACGAACCAGGTGGTACTTCACACCGGGACAATCGGGGGCTCTGCCACCTCTGACCATGACGACACTGTGCTGCTGGATATTGTGACCTATTTTCGTGGAGAAGTGTCAGTCATGCTTTTTTTTTTTGCTACAATCCCTCCCTCCCTCCTTATAACCCATAACAAATCCCCTCGTCTCCCGGAGCATATCCAACCAACAAGCCCCCCGGAAATCCAGAACAAAGGAAAGACCAAAAAAGAAACCCACCTTCACCGGGAATATACGCCGTGACCACCTTCCCGCTGCTCAACCGCACACGGGCCGTCTTCCGCTCCCCGGAGTTGGGCTTCTTGGGCTTCGTGATACCGGTCTTCAGGCAGACGCCCTTCATCTGCGCGCGGCCGGTCACGGCCGGCGACCGCGAGCGCCGGGCCTTCTGCGCCACGCGGCAGCCGCGGCGGACTTGATTGTAGGTCGCGTGGCGGAGCGGGGAGGTGGAGAAGGAGCGGCGCGCGGCGAGGAGGGCGATTTGAGAGGTCGAGGTGGTGGAGGTTCTGGTGGTGAGGGCTGCGAGAGCGGTGGGTGTGCGGAGGATGGGGGTGAATCGGGGAACAGCAGCAGCAGTCTTGATGGTGCGGAAGGGGGTGGTAGTGGTGGCGGGACGCTGGACGAGCGTCCGGAGGGTGCGCAGGGCGAGGGAGGAGATGAGGGCGGGCATTTTGCGTGTGGAGGTGGGTGTGGATGTTGGTGTTTCCCACTGGGACCTGTACATGTACCTGAGGCTGGAGAGGTCGAATTTCCTTCGATGGGAAACATGGGGCCACGTGACCCGGGGTCGGGATGGGAGGAAGGCACGCCAACGGGAAAGTTTTCTGCGGGTAGGGGCGGTGTGGCCGGCCGGAGGAGCTTACTGCCTGCCCAGCCAGCCAGGGCGGACGCGCCAGTCGGGGGCAGCCTGCTACTACTGTCGATGTCAGAGCTACCGACCGTACTTGACCTTCCCGACCTTCTAATCACTCCGACTTGAACGCATCCATCTACTCGCCTGTCTATCCCATCCATCTTCTCTTCTCTCGCTTGACAACCTACACCAGCTACTCGATCATTGACCATCTCCAAACAAAACACAACCACACCACCGCCACAATGGTACGTCCACGTCAACCCTTAAGGGACCTACCTACCTCCCTCCATCACTGCCCTCGTTATCCGCCATCAAACCTCATCTCATCCTCATCCTCAACTTTCCCAAATCACCTCAACCCCCAACCTCAAGCCCCCTTCCCCCCTTTCCCCTGTCCCTTCCAACTTAAACCCCATCCCCTCCACCCTCAAACCCAAAACTAACACCCCCAAAGTCCCTCCGCATAGCCCCGCCAGCCGCCCACCCAACCTCAACGAGCAACACGACGACCCGCACGCCCGCCGCGCTCACCCTCCCGCACCCGTCGAACGGCGCCCCCTCAGCCCCGGGCCTCCCCGACACGCTCCGGAACAACCTGACGCTGCCGGCGGCGCGGGGCCCGCCGTCGGCGCAGACGGCGACGCCCAGCTCGGCCCACCCGCTCGAGGCGCGCCTGCTGGCGTGGCGGGCGACCCAGGAGGCGCTGAAGATGGAGTCGCTGCGGCGGGCGTACGGCATCGCCGAGCCCATCCGCCGCGGCATGGAGCTGAAGATCGTGCGGGATGGGTCGTTCCGCCCCGCCGTCATGGGGGGTACGCAGAACGTGCACGAGGACATCTTGGTGCTTGGCGGACGGGATACCGAGGTCGGGTGGGAGGATATCTTTAAGGGTAGGTCCTTTGCTTTTGCTTTTTCTTTTCTGTCGTGGTGGGGTGGGAGGGGAAGGGAAAGGCCAGGGCAGGGCAGGGCACTGGCAGTTCCTCCGGGAGGGCTTGGGAATGGGTATGGCTGTGGCTAACTTTCTCTCTCTCGATATATAGGCGATGAGTTCCGTGAACCCCCGACTTTCCATGATGAGATGGAGAAGAGATTGCGGATGGATTAGAGCATAGATCGGGTTGATCGGGTTGACGGTTGAGGGTATTCGTGCTATGGTATCGTTTTTTTTATAGGTTTCTATGTTCTTTTAACGGTTCTACTGAATGGGATGGTGTTTCATATTATAAATGAGGAGGTGGAGCAGTCAGCGTTGGTGGCAGCAGCCTCTCAGACAGTAGAAAATGGACTAGCAACAACCCATATACCCATAGGTCTGCGGCAATGATCAGGCTAGATTTGGGATAACAACAGTATGGTTCATAATATATGTGCAATGGTGGTAGTTTGTACATCATGTGATTCCCGGGCGGTCGCCCGGCAAGACACTATAGTGGACATCTGAACACGCTTCAAGACAAACCGGCGCCGTGTACCACAGCGGTACACATCGAAAGGCCGCTGAACGGAACCCCGCCACAAAGTTCTGGTCCGCAACGACCACCCGCTCGAGTTCACGGGTGGTCTGATCTTGGTTCAGAGGCAAATGATAAGGACATAAGCAGAAGGTGGAACGCTGCATCAACCAAGAATAAATGCTAACAAACGGCCTGCCAATTGTGAAGGAGGGTGAGGACGGAATATCAGGGTATATGTGAAGCAGATAACAAGTATGAGTGGCATCAAGCGACTCGATAAGAATAGAAGCTGGTGGGCAACCGATAACATCGGAACAGATGACTTTCAGGCCATGAGCAATCATTGCTGCTGGACCCAGAACGCTAAAACCAGCCGGGCGCCGTCTTCGGCGCACAAGCAGGCGTTTAACCTGGTGCGCCGCCTTGCATGCCGAAGCAGGTGGACTATCCTTGGAAAATCCCAGAAAAGGCTTATAGCCATAGGCAATAGGATCAACGGGCAGGGATAAGATACGTGGCTTTGCAGATGACAGAATGAGAGGACGTCAGAGAATCCAAGGGAAATCATCCCTTTATGGTAGTCGTCTTCCCGACATGGGGACCTTGTGAGGCACCAAATCGAATCCCGTGTTCATTGAATGATGCAGCGACATCCAGGGCTACGCTCGCTGGATTCACGTTCACGGGTGTATTGGGCCTTGGCTCCCTTGGCATCGTCTTCGTCCACAATCTCTTGTGGCTTGACGGTCATGTGCACCACGTTGGGGGCATCTCGGTTGAATCGGCAGTCTGGCATAGTCAGTATGGAGACACGACTGAGGCTCGTAGGGACTGCTATACCTGATAACGGGGACTTGTCGTCCAGGAGCTTTCCGAAAGAAATCAATCGAATCGAACTAGGCGAAGACGGCCGTGTCTCCCACTCTATGCGAGACCAGGCTGTCAGCCATCAACTCGAAAGCGCAGGAGCGGTTACCATACCTTGTCGCCATTCCCTCCAGATCAGTTCCTTCAATGTATATACACTCATGGCGAAAGGATCCAGGTTTTCAACATTGACCTGTTGCTTCTTGAGGTATTTGGCATCGATCTTGAATGGGTGCCGTGAGCCAGTGATCAACAACAGAGTGATGACTAGATGTGGTCCCGAGTCGTTCTCTTCCTTTACGTTCTGAGGTGAAGCCTCGCCAGCGGCTACTGGAGCTTTCAGCTCGCCGTGATCGCCAGCCGATGCGCTGGCAGACGGGGCATCGCTGGGGTTCTGCTGCGAGGCCTGTGTTGCTGTGGCGGCTTCGGCGATACTTGCTGGTTTGCCATCTGTCAGATTCAGTTCCTGAACCTCGTCGCTCGTACTGTCCAGGCGTGGGGCAGTATTCAAGGCCTCTGTGGATTCTGACGACAAACCGGGGACAGCAAGTGGTTGTAGGGGTTCGATGGGAGGAACCGACGTAGTGGCCGCCGGGTCGCCCTTATTGCCCGTGCTGTCGGACATGATGACAGCGATTGTATAACTTGAAATGCGAGATAGCGCTAATGAAAGCAAAGCGACGTGTCGGTTTGATAAATTGCGCGCGGAGAAAGACCAGAAGCGCAGATGGTGATGATTATTTCTCCGGTAGATCCGGGGCGTGCGACGGACGTCGTTATTGGAGGGGGGATGCGGGAGACCCTGGGGAGGTTTCAAGGAGAGGGAAGACAACGACGAACCCAACAGCGCGCAACCCGAACAGCGACAAGAAAGGAGGGGGGCCCAAGGGGGCTAGACTAGATAAGAAGCGGAGAAATCCAAGGACGGCGCGAACAAGTGACTAGAACTTCGACCGGTTGAAGGAGATGAAGGGGGCCATGCGACCCGAGGGAGGCGAAAAGGGGACGAGGGGGGGGGGGGGGGGGGGTGGATTGAGGAGGAGGCGGGCAGTTGGCGTAGACGAAGGGAGGCGATGACAGAGCGGGCAAAAGGAGGCAGACAAAACTCTAAAGCACGCCTCCTGAGCGACTCAAACAAGACGGTAGGTTAAAAAAATATATACTAAAAGTGATAAAAGATTGCCAATAGATAGAGTGGAAGTAAAGAATCACAAGAGAGATTGATAGCGGATGGTGGGTGGATGATGATGGTGATAGTGGTTCGTCAGTGACGATGAGGAGAGGGAGGGAGAGGAGGGAGGGAGGGAGGGAGAGGGAGAGACCGCCCCCGTGACTGCCAGGAAGAAGAGAGAAATTAAGGAAAGGGGGGGGAGAAAGCCTAGGTAGTAGAGTCGACGTTCCAGGCGGGCGGCGATCCGGTTGGGCGCGCCCGGCCTCATACGGAGTTTAGTTAGTCTAGTCTACGAATTTGTCACTTCAGCATGTTAGCATGTTCGCATGTTTCGGTGGCCCAGATTCACAGATGGCTGCTTCAATCAATGCTTCTCTGCTTGTTCTTCTCCTTCTCTTCGGCCTTTTTCCGGATTTCCTGTACTGACAATTGGCATGATCCATTTGAGTCGGCCTAAATGCATTTCAAAACGATTAGAGTGGCTGACGTGCTGTAGCGACATTGACACCTGTCACGCTCGTATCGGTCTCAAACTCGCGCTGGGCCTCCCTCGTAGTATCAATCGATTATCACCAACTGAATGCACAACCGAAAGCATACAAAAGACGTCTCTTGATCACTGCGACGCCCAGGTACAGACCGTGGACGTGGTGCAGATCTTGATACCAAGAACCAGACTGGGGAATCGACACCGGAAGACCCGCTACGAGGCATTGCTTAGCCCTGTCGTTACTATATATATCCTACGACGACGACCTCGCCTAAATTTCAAGTATTGTCTGGAGTACATAGAGCATTGCTTTCGGGCCTCGACTGGACCCTGATTGCCATGAGAAATGAATCAGTCACATGATAATTTAGATCACAGCTGAAGCGGCAGAACGGATTTGATTTTAGTCTGGACTGCCAAAACTCCCCAAGTCACGCCATGGCAATGGCACGATGTACTGCGAAGCAATCTCGTTTGACCTCCTTATCATACTTCTCCGACTGTCGCTGGACATACGGGAAGAAGCCTTGGTTTTACCACTGCTGATAATTGACTTACCAAGGCAGAACAAGACCGATGTTCTTTTTTTTGCCTCCCTGAGGAAAGTTGACAGTGACACTAGTGTCTAGTATAGACGCTAATTCTTTCGTTCCTCCAGGGCTCTATTCGCTTGCTGAGTAGATGATCTTCGTCCAAAAGTACTGCCCCCTCTTTCAATATTTGCCACGCCTGTTTTCTCCGCTCTAGACCGATGGCCGTAGGCGAGAACCGTTCTTATCGCCATCTCCTGACCCGTACTATCACGAAGTGACTGCGCACGTGGACGGTTTGGCTTCTCACACGAACACGAGAGGTTTAATCTAGATCCATGAGTTCTACACCTCAACACCCCACCTGAATTTTGTGAATATGTCAGGCAATCCATGGGTGCTGTTCGGTCTTGTATGAACCATCCAGTGACCGGTTCCCCCGGTCAAATCTATGTGACATCATTCTTGCCTTGATCTTCGTCAAAGACGATCATTGTCCTGAAGGATCATCAGAGCTGGAGATCAACCTTCCGACTCGACAAACACGAGGTGCTTGAAGGGTTCAAAGACTGAACTTCGTATCTGGAGCATCCAAGCCGCGAGCACTCTGAATTAAGTTATAGTTGATCCTTCGGAGGCGATGCAGGCTGGAGTCGGCTGCAATGATCAAGCGGACAGCAAATGCTCTCGACCTGTCATGCAATAGTCTAGAACCTGATATCCGTATGTGTCAACCCTTGCTCAGACCTTTCTGATGTAATGGACTGATCTTCATCCTGATATAAGTTGAGGTCATATGGCCACACTACAATGCCATATAATGGAACGCAACCATCTAGCATACTGCTTGCACCGCCAACCAACACCATCTATCGCAACCAAACTGCCTGCGAGGAGTTACCTTTCCCAAGGAAATGTTTCGATCGCCATTTTCGACACCACGCAAGTCGACTCAGGAAGTGCCCATTCAAGGCGATGCCAGTGGCTTGAGCCTGGAGTTAAACATCACCGAGCCAGCCTTATTCGCCCCGACCATACCAGACAAGCCAGCAGTTCTCCGTGGTGAATGCCGAGTGACGGTGAAAGAAGCTGTGACAGTGAAACGACTGACCGTCAACCTGCGCGGTACAAGCCATATCGTGTGGCCGCACGGTGAGAACTATATCTGGTTTCTAGGCACTAGAAACATCTCTCAGAATTGAGTATATGTCTAAACCAAATTTCCTTTGACAGGAATCCGTGAACGCCGGACGGTAGCCGACAACACGTTGATACTACTTAGTCCCGAGGCGACAGACCCGGTACTTCCGTGCTACCTTGACTCAATCCAGAAGACATCGTCATACCGACAGGCGCACAAAGGGACCACACTATGGAATGCGATCTCGGCTAGAGTGGGATCGAGTGGGCGTGAAGAGCAGGACACAGGGTCTAAACATCAGCGACTGACACCCGGGACCCACACATACAAATTCGAGATGGTCCTGCGCTCCCATCTGCCTGAATCTATTCAAGTCCGGCAGAGCGAGGTCCGGTATCGGATCCGAGCTTCTATCGAACGAACGGGACTCTTAAATCGTACCTTCTCCTGCAGCAAACCCATTACCGTCGTTCACTGTCCCGCAGAAGATTTTGTGGATGATGCCGAACCGATCTGTATCGCTCGCGCTTGGAAACATCTCTTACAGTCTGATATTCTAGTCTCGAGGCGAGGAGCACCTCTTGGGGATCTCGTACCTGTCACCGTGTCATACACAGAACTGGGCCACGCCAAGTTCCGTGGTCTGCAAATATTTGTCTCGGAAGACGTGCAGTACCACCAGCGGGATGGTCTAACTTGCTGCAGTGGCCCTTTCAAACGAAGCCTAGTTTACGAAAAGATGGCAGGACCGGTGTCAACGAAAGCGCTGAGACGAGCCGACACAGACGAGCACCCGCCATACATTGAGAAGGACGATTATATCACCGCCAAGACGGTCGGGTATGCCGAGGCACGAAGCCGATCGCTGCACGATGGCGACACGGAACCCACCGAACTCTGTCTCCAACTTCCAATACCCGTTTGTCATCTCCATTCCGATCCAGCACGGCCACAAGGCATGCATTTTGACACTCGGTACAAAAACGTTCGAATCATCCACTGGCTTGAGGTAAGATGATGCGGTTTTGTTGGCCTACGAATTTTCACCCAGACTAATCGGTGGCACTTCTCATAGTTTGCCTTCCTAATGGCCAAGCCCGACAAACTGAACCCGAACAATGAGCGCATTGTGCAGAAAGTTGCCCACGTCCCATTGGCACTGCGCTCTTGTTACGCCCAGCAAGCCAATGCTGCGCTGCCAGCATACTCCTAAGACGGTTGGGTTGCAGCCAATAGTTCGATCGGGAAAGCTTCGGAATGATGCCTGGTTGGACTACTGCAAGAAATCTCCAGTCGTGTTGAAGCTTACTCGTGGCCGTGGCCTGCATCACAGCACCTGGGCATGAAGGCCCGTGGGCGTGTGGGAAGTGGAGCCCGTAAAGGAGGAGTGGGTACTCAACCACCTTTAGATCGTGACAGGGTCCCTCAAACTTGGATTTCTCTGGACGAGAAGCCGAAAAAATCTTCATGAAGATCCAGCGAGATTCTTGCAGGCTTGCAGCATCTGCACTTTTACAGGCCCTGCCGCCACCGAAAGAGTGGGTACCTTACATTTCCGGATAACATCCAGTGGGTCGTCCCGCTTATCGGCCGCTGTGAAGTTACATCATTTGCTGTCCGTTGACGATCTTTCCACCTGGAATGCATCATTCTCACATCATATCCCATCCCTCCTCTACCCTCCTCCGTCCGAAACCACCACATACTTCATCCCGAACTCCGTTACCGAACGGACCTCACGCTGCTTCGGTAAGCGGCGCCCTCTTGCTGTTCTCAGTGTTGTCCCACTGCCTGCCCGTCGTAGCGAGGCCCCCGGTGATGTCAGCTGGGGTTGAACAATCGGAAAAACAATTCGAAAAGGAATGCCCATGGGACGGTCAGGGTCATGGTACAGGACGTGGGGAGTGGAGGGCCACCTCCAAGGCTCCAATCTTTTCCCCATGGGTAACCTTCTTTGGATCAAGTGTAAAAGGTAGCGAGCGCTCCACCGCTCGTTGCCGCATGCAGTACGCAGATTCTTAAGTTCACGTAGTCCTCTCGCACTGCTGGCATAATTCTGTCTAATCTTTAATCTTCTCTCTGTCTCTCCTTCTATTCTCTCTTCATCTTCTCACTCGCCTTTCCCCCCTTTCCCTCTTCCAACCATCTCTATACCCCATTTCTCCCCTGGGTTCCTCATATACGCTTCTATCATTCTGGCATCGTAACATTCCTTCTCATCATGGCGCCTCCCACATATGCCGGCTTTTCGGGCCGGCGACTCGGCCTCGCGATATCAACAATTGCGACTATGGGCTTCTTGCTTTTTGGTTATGACCGTATGTAATCGCCAAGGCCTTTGGTGAACCTCGAAGCTTACAATCTACACAGAGGGTGTCATGTCAGGTATCATTTCTGATCCGGCATTCAACGACATGTTCACTGCGACCAAGGGTGACTCGGTCATGCAAGCAACCGTGACTGCAGTCTATGAAGTCGGTGAGTGACTTGAGCTGGAAGCCAGGTCAGCGAACTAGTGAGCTAACCCGCAGGACACAGGCTGTCTCTTTGGTGCCATCTTCGCCTTGATTTGTGGTGAAAAGTTGGGGCGTCGTCTCATGGTCATGTGGGGTGCGACCGTGATGATCATCGGTGTGATCATTCAAGTCACTGCCATGCCAAATTCGATCCCACTGCTACAGTTCATATTCGGCCGTGTGATCACTGGTATCGGCAACGGTATGAACACGTCGACTATCCCAACGTATCAAGCCGAGTGCTCCAAGACTAGCAACCGTGGTCTTCTTATCTGCATCGAAGGAGGCATTATTGCCATTGGAACCATGATCGCCTACTGGATCGACTATGGAGCCCACTACGGTCCCCAGGACCTGGTCTGGCGCTTTCCCATTGCCTTCCAAGTTTTCTTCGGACTCATCATCATTTTCGGCATGTGGAAACTCCCCGAATCTCCTCGTTATTTGATCGCCCACGGCAAGGTTGAGGAAGGTACTCGAGTCCTTGCTGCCCTCGCAGGCGAGGAAATCGACCATCCCCACGTCCAGCTGGAGAAGAATCTCACTCTGGACTCTGTTCGAGCGTAAGTTACCTCGATGTCAATTATGCAGATTCCTTGATAACTGATCTTATCCTCTAGGTCCGGAAACTCCCACGCCAAGTTCAGCGACTTGCTTACCGGTGGTCCCTCTCAGCATTTCCGCCGCATGTTGGTCGGTTCGTCATCTCAGTTCTTTCAGCAGATTTCTGGCTGCAACGCGGTCATCTACTACTTGCCCGTGCTCCTTGAGGATTCTATCCACCAGTCGCACAATTTCGCGCTTCTGATCGGCGGTATTAACATGATCTGTTACGCCATCTTCGCCACATTCTCGTGGTTCTTCATTGAGAAGATCGGTCGTCGCAAGCTGTTCCTTGCCGGCAGCTACGGTCAATGCGCCGCGATGATTATCGTCTTTGCCTGCTTGATCCCGGGCGATCCCGAGAGTGCTAAGGGAGCTATTTTCGGGTTCTTCCTATACATGTGCTTCTTCGGTGCCACCTGGTTGCCTCTCCCGTGGCTCTACCCAGCCGAAATATCCCCTCTCAAGACCCGGTCCAAAGCCAATGCCGTGTCGACCTGCAGCAATTGGCTTTTCAACTTCACCGTGGTTATGATTACACCTGTGATGGTCAGCAGTATCGGTTGGGGCACGTACCTTTTCTTCGCCGCATGGAACGCGCTCTTCATCCCGGTCATTTGGTTCTTCTATCCCGAAACCGCCAACCGCAGTCTGGAGGAGATCGATTTGATCTTCGCCAAGGGCTATGTTGAGAAGATGAGCTATGTCCGCGCGGCCAAGGAGCTGCCCAAGCTCACCGATGATGAGATCGAAGCCAAGGCGGCCGAATATGGCATTCTCGGTGGTGACGAGGAGAAGGCTGAGGAGCGTATCGCCGAGAAGAACCCTCCCCAGTCCGAAGAGTTTTCCCAGTTCCAGCCCACGCAGCTGTAAGGGGGGAAGGTCAGCGCATGAGCGTTTTTCATTTATGATGATATGCCTTGCAACATGAATTATATACCTCTTTGTTCTTGATTGTTTTTCTTGTCCATTCTTTTTGTTGAATTGTTGCCGAGGCCAGTTGCTGGCCAACCTTGCCTACGTGTCCTTGCCTGGTGCAGGATAGGTGCGTGCGTGCGTGCGCGCGTGTGTGTGATGTGTTGGGCTCATCCTTCGTCGATGCATGGGAGCTAGAAAAAAGCTAAAGCGAAAGCGAAAGCAAAAAAGTCTCTTTTCTGGACAAGAGTTCACTGCTACGAGGTGGGATGTGGATATCAAGCAGTCATCGACTCGCCTGTCTTTGTCCAGGGATACATACAGGTCATGGGTGTGGTCATGTATATACCATCTGAGTTTTGTTTTGCTTCGATAGAGCAACCACTAGACTTCATTTTCATTGAGACTCTTTTCTCTGCTCAGATTCGTTCATAATTCCTGCTCCCCTTCAAAATGAGTAATGACACCCACTCCTTAAACCCAAGTCGGAAAGAGTACCGAGTCCACACACCGTACAGTACACCAAGATGTCGCATTATTCAGTGCACTGCATGCGGCACCCGACCGGTTGGTTCAGGATTATGCTTCACCACTTCCAAGCTTATCTCTGGTTCCAAGCATGCCAGCATGCTCCCGCGGAAAGTTGAAATTTCTAGGACCGAATCAATTCCGACTTCTACTTATAAACATCATACGCATAGAGAAAGAAGCCTGCGGTTGTAGGTTGTGTTTGGGAGTAATCCTTTCATTACTATTGTCCACGGAGGGGGATCACCCATGTGATCTTCAATACAAATAGCAGCACGCTACGTCAGTATCTTCAACTCTTTCGGACGGATGCATTTGAGGACGGACGGCCCAGCGCAATTAGACTCGGGAGGTTGTGTGCTCTGCTCTGGAATGGAAAGATTCGTGTGGAATGCTGTGGTAGGCTTGCCTAAAAAAAGGGTTTAGTTCAAACTTTGTTGATGATGATCTTTGGAAGTGAGTTCTTGGGTCCAGTCGTCGCATTAAGCCTCCTTGGCTCTTTCTTGGTCTTGGTCTTGGTCTTGGTTCTTGGTTCTTGGTTCGGTGCTGCTGCTGTTGTTGTTGTTACTGGCTTAGGTATGGATTGCCAAGTTTCTTCCCGGAAGGACCGAGAGAACCAGCCTCGGTACGGTGCATACAGGCTGCATCTGTGCATATGCCAGCTCAGATTGAAGGTAAGGAGAAGGAGGAGGGGGTGGAGTGATCGTGGTATAGCCGCTTAGACAAGTATTGATTTGATGGGCTTGGAGGAAAATATAATCCTGGGTATCTACGGCCCATCTGGAGTCGCAGATTTCATGAATCATGTTGTTCGTTCGACCCTCCGATATTTAGTTGATATGGGGAGCTGTACATCCTTGACGGTGTAGAGTAGTTCTTCAGATCGCTTAGGATGCTCGTGGGGTATCTTCGGTCTGGATTCGCATCAGTGAAATACGGACCGATCGGCTTGTGCTGTTATCTCTTCTGGGGTAAAGGAAGGTAATCGATTATACGACTGATAAGAAAACTATTATCATATATCGAGACAGAGAATGGTGCAACTCGGCCGTCTAGATTGCAAGCATTTTACAATGACTATCTCAACACTAGAGAAGTGCTATGAAGCACTGGTCGAATTCGACCGCGTAGGCCGAGACCGGGAGACAGACACGTGCTGCCAGTGAGCGGGACCGAACCCGAACGGCGATCTAGACTAAGGAACTACGAACCCCCCAGACATCCCGACATCCCCATTCCATGTGATTCAATCATCTTACTCTTCCCAGAGAAGGGACGGATTCATACCTCGTCAGAGCATGGCACGAGCTTCAGATCCTTAGCTACTCACAAAAAAATGAATCGGCCAGCGCCCGAAGCCAGCACGGCCGATTCCGAACCTCGCAAACGCCGTCGGCCGGCCAAGTCATGCGAGCAGTGTCGCCAGCGCAAAGTCCGATGCGATCGCAATGTCCCCTGTGGGCCCTGTAGGCGTTCGCGGTCCTCAGTGGACTGTTCATATCGGGAGAACCTCCGTTCCCCGAGTCCAGTCACGATTGAGCAGGCGCCCCTGCATGCGACGCAACACAGTACTTCGACTATGAGTCCAGCGAATCATGCCGTTCTCGAGACGCAACCACCAACTCTGACAGCTAATGCGACTATGCCATCAGTGTATCACCCGGGACTGAGGGATACGGTATATGAAATAGTTAGTACCCAGGAACCGGCGGCTTCTTCGCAACATGGTTCAGTTCGTCAGCTGCAGGACCGGCTGCAACGTCTAGAGGCGCAGCTGGCGGACTCGGCTACTGGGTCGGATCAATCTCTGGAGCGAACCCTGCGAGATCTGTGCTGTAAGGTGCAGGCATTGGAGGAACGTCTGTCGTCGCAATCCACGCATCCAGCCCCGGGAAGGGAGCCAGAAAGAGAAGGGCATGGAAGGCAGGAGCAGGCGCCAATTATGCCTTCGACACCTCTGCGGCTGGATGCGAAAGTGAGAAAGATGAAGCTGTTTGGCCCGACTCATCATGTCTATACATTGGAAAAGGTAGGGGATAAACCGGACCCCGTGAAGAGAGAAATAGCTCATCAGCTGGCAGCTTCAGTTGCTCGGTTCCCTCGCAGGCAAGGACCCGCAGTCTGCATACCCGAAGCGTAAAGCTGAACTGGCGACGCTCATCAAGGAGTGCCGAAACCTCCGCAAGTCAGTCAAAAAGAAACAGTCTCTGAAATCGAATGACCCTGTGTCCGACCTGCGCACTTCCATACCCACACGAGATGTGTGCGACGAATTGGTGCGTTGTTACATGGACACTTTCGAGCCTGTCTATCGAATCCTCCATTTGCCAAGTTTTCAAACGGAGTATCAACAATTTTGGGAGGAACCTCCCGCCAAGGTTACGCCTTTCCTTGTCAAATTGACCTTGGTACTCGCTATAGGCACTACATTCCATCCACGGCGCAGTAAAGCAGGCAGTGAACATGACTCGCAGTTGGTACAGTCCTGGATATACGCAGCTCAGTGGTGGCTCACTGGACCAACGGAACGATTGACCTCGAGTCTAGAGGGTATTCAGGCCGTTTGTCTGCTTCTTCTCGCCCGCCAGATGGGAGACCTGGGGCCGTCTATCTGGCTGTCACCAGGGTCTCTTCTGCAGGCGGCCACGGCCATGGGCCTGCATCTGGACTCGGCCAGATTCCCCAGCCTGTCGCCCTTTATGGCCGAAATGCGTGCACGTCTATGGACAACCGTCCTAGAGCTCACGATCCAATGCTCCCTGGACACTGCTGTACCACTGATCATCCCCGCTTTATCTGACAGCAAATCCCCTGGCAATCTTAACGATAAAGACCTTGACCCTGACATGAAACAAGCGACCACCGCCCGACCCATGTCCGAACTAACAGACTCCTCCATCCAATTGCTTCTTCATGAATCCTTCTCCCTCCGCGCTGAAGCTGTCAACCTCATCCATGACCGTTCGAAACTCACGTACACTAAAGCCATTCAACTGGGTACCAAGCTCCGCGATGTCGGCCAAACCCTAACCATTTTCTTCTCCTCCCATACCCCGTCTCCCACCACCCCTCAGCATCAGCACCAATCCCAGCACACAAACAGCGACCTCCACCCGGCCTCCTTCCACCACAAATTCCTCGACATGATCCTCCGCCGATACATCCTCCTCCTCCACCTCCCATTCATGCGCGAAGCACCCACCAACCCCCAGTATCATTTCTCCCGCAAAGTCTGCCTCGAATCCGCCATGATCATCGCATCCTACGCCAGCACCCTGACTCTTCCCGCCACCACCGACCTCGACGCCTTCGCCCGGCTCCTCATCGCCGGCCGCGGCTCGTTCCGCGGCCCCTTAAGTCTGGAACTCTTCTCCATCCTCGGACTAGAAGCGATCACCCAACTCGACGAGTCCCCTCCGCTATCGCCCGCCTCCGCCTCCACAGCAATGGCCACAAACCCCTTGGCCGAGCTCGCCCGCGCGACCCGGGCTCCCCTGATCAAAACCCTCGAGCACATCCGCGACCAGATCTTCCAGATCGTCCGCCTCGGCACCCCGAGCCTCAAACGCTGCATCGTCCTCTCGGCGATGCTGGCGCAGATCCGCGCCATGGAGACGGGCGAGTCCGTCGAGGACGCCGTCGGCGCGTCGCTGGTCCTCAGCCTGAAGGAGTGCTATGCGGCGCTGCAGAGCTTTGCGGCGACGTCGCACGGCGACGGGGACGTTGCGGGTATGACGACGGGGACAACGACGGTGGGGTCGAGCTCAGGCAGTCCGTCGGGGTTGGCGGGGTTGGAGTTCAATGCTGTAAGTTGTTTTGGTTCTTGCTTGCTTGGTGAGAGAGAGGGCGGGGGTAGAGGGCAAGGCTGGGTTTGTGAAGCCAGAGCTAATTGTGGGGTTTCGGGTAGGACCTTGATCTTGATATCACGAGTTTGTTCTATGCGTCTGGGTTGGGGGATCTGGGGGATCTTGGGTTCTAGGGACTGTTCGGATACTCGAACATTCGATGTAGGGTTAGGGGAGGAAGGCCCCAAAACGGAAGGGCTGTTGCTCCACAGGCTGGGGCGGGAACGAGCTGACCTTTTCTGAAAGCAAGAGGAGAGAAGATCCTACACAACCCTCAATCTTCGTGGAGATTAAGATTCATATAAAATAACTGCAACGCTCAGTTGGCGCTTTGAGAATTAGGTAATGTCTGATATCCATGTGGACCATGCGTGCCTGCCATGGAACGATAGTGTTTCTTCGTGCTCCGTGCGTCGTCCTTTCATCTGGACGCTCTACGAGGCCGGCAGCGATGGACACTGTCACTCGCTCCCCGTGATAACCATCCTCAAACCCACCCAGAATACTTGTCCAAGCCCTCATTCTGCACTCCAGCCGACCCATGTCGGACGCCGAGCAGCCGGACGGTACCGATCTTCCCGCCAAAGTCATCTTCCACCTTACTCTCCCACGAGGCGAAGGAATCCTCCAGCCGCTTGATGACCTCGGGCGAATCCTGGATCAGCACGGCCAGGGCATCATACCCCCCGGCGCCGGGGACGACCCCCCCGACGACGCCGTCGAGGTCGGAGATGGCGTCGAGCAGCTCGGTCTGGACCTTGGGCTCGATCGGCACGCCCGACTTGGCCGTCATGCTGCGGATGTGGCCGCGGGAGCGCTGGATGAGGTTGCGCACCTCGCCGAAATCGGCCAGCGTGTAGCCACTGCTACCGCTGTTATCCTGGTTGCCGCTGGCGGAAGCGGCGGCGGCGGCGGCGGCGGCGTTCTGGGAGAGGGTCTTGAGCTCGTGGCAGAGGTGCTCGTTGTTGGTTTGCAGGGCGGTCCAGAGCAGGTCGGCCTCCTGGGGGTTCTGCTTGCGCCACTCCAGCACCTTCTTGACCATGGAGGGCGAATTCGAGCCGCATTCGACGTCGCAGAGGACCATCTGCATGCCGCGCGGCAGCTTCATGCCGAAGTCCAGGCACTCCGTGTCCCAGCGGTGGGCCGGGTCGACGTCCTCGACGATGGCGAAGAGACGCTCCTCAAAGCCAGGGGTGGCGGCGTCGCCGACGGATTCGAGGATCGACGGCGAGAAGCGGCGGTAGAGGCAGGAGCCGTAGATGGCGGCGGCGACGTCGAAGCCCGAGCCGACCTTGCCCTGGGCGGCGCAGTGGGCCGCCTGCGCCAGGTTGTGGAGCTTGTCGCGCGCGGGGCCCAGGTCGTCGGGCTGCAGCGTGCGGTGGATGACGAGGGCGGAGACCAGCGCGGTGACCAGCGCGGCGGAGGATCCCAGTCCCGTCTTGTGTGCCTCGTGGAGGGGGACACCGAAGTTGACGAAGCGGCCGGGGGACTGGAGCCCGGAGATCTTGGAGAAGGCCGTCTCCGAGTAGTAGTCGTTGTCGGCGAGGATGGTGATGGAGAGGGAGCCGAAGTCTTTCGATCCGGCGACATAGCTGATGTAGGTCAGGGCGTAGTTGAGGGAGGTCTCGACGAAGGGGTTGGGCCGTCTTGTTCATGGAGGCAGGGATTAGCTTGAGGCTCCTCATTGACGGTGCCCATGGGAGAGACTTTTACCCCTGGCCCTTCTGTATCACTTTGATCCCACCGCCATTCTCGCACCGTTGTACACCATATTCCCAGACTGCGTCGACGAATTGTGGGGACCGAACCACGACGATGTCTTCGCTCTCCTTGCTATCTGGTGTGCTCTCCGCTTGCCCTGATCCCGGGGATGAGCTCTTCCGGTGATATTTTTTCAGCTGCTGGACAATGACATGGATGCGAGCGTCGAGGGCGAAGACGGTGCCTGTGTAGTTGCGGTCGAGGACGAGGTAGCCGCCGGTCAGGAGCACTTTACCCGGGGCGGACACCGCCGTGACGGTCGGAGGGATATAAGACATGAGGACGCTATGGTCGGATAGGTGTGCTAAGTCGTGGGAAAGTAGGTCATAGATCGTGGGGCAGGTTCAAGAATACTATGACAGGGAGCAGTGTCAACAATGGAACCAGTTCGCCTTAGGCAGTAGTGGGGGGAACGGACTGAAGCTATACGAATAGTGGGGTAGATCGAACTCTTTACATACCGTTTGCAACCTGACTTATCACTGATAAGAGAGGAGGAACCAACTGAATGGTGAAGATAGAGTGGTGCAAAAGCAAAACAATCAGCTTCTTTGCACTGGACCCGTTTAAGGGAGAGACGATCTTGGTGACAAGCCCCGCCCCGGTAGTCAGTCAACTAGTATGGTAGATTGATGAGGCGTTCAATGTGCAGCCATGCTGCTATCTGCAAGTTCGCCCCGGTGTGACAATGCTTGGAGCTGGAATAAGAGTGCGAATTGTTTACTCCATGTCAGTAAGACTTCGAGAATCATCACATCATAATTCTCAACGTCATCATCCTTGTCTTCCATTGTTGAATCTTGGATCAACTGTTGCTGGGCGGATCTTCCAGCTGGGAATCCCGTGGTAGATTGTGGCTGGTTCTGTGGCTGGTGTTGATGCCTGCCGTTTCAGGTGTCAGTTTGCGGCATCCTGCCATCTCCCCTTCAATTCATCTCATCCTTTCACGCTCTACGCAGGCTCACCAGGTCCAGGTACGGAGTCATGTATATCAATCAACATGCATGCTTCTACGCACATGGTCCGAGCAGAGCATCGAAGCTACTCGGCTGATGAGCAACCACCGACCAACTATCTCAGCTGGGAAGACTCCGTACAACTAGTTACGTGGCAGGCGCAGCAACAACGGCAGCAGCCTCACCAAGTGAATCTTACTGTGTCCGTGGGCTTCCATCCATCATCCTCTTTACATTGACTTTCGAGGTTCCAAGGACACCCACGAACCAGGGGTGTTCTCGAAAAAAAAAAAAAAAAAAAAAAAAAAAAAAAACCAAAACTCAAAAGCATTTACACATCGGGCACAGTGTCAACCGTCACCGAGACGGCCAGCAGTCCACGGAACGGACAGACGGAGATTTGGAACGGATATAACGATCGAAAGCCTTTTGTATCCGTGGTCAAGCGGATTCCAGCGATGTTCGGTGCTTCGGCCAGCCGGGAATCCGCGCCCCGTACGTATTGTACAGTACCACTGCAACCATTCGGAGGCCAGCCTACAAACTCCGGGGGACATTGCGGCCCCTGCGAAGAAAAAGAGCCGGAAGAATCGTGAGTCACGGATTCACGGCCAGGGGTCCAGCTCTGCTTCTGATCCACCCGATTGGGTCAGAGTTGCAATCCGGGGCCGCAGCGAGAACTGAGAAAGTCAATGAGGCCACCTGACACGCGGAATCCTTCCCTATGCTCTCCTATGCTCCCCTATATCGCCTCAGGCAACGACCATTCTCGAAACCTGACGTACATAGTACAATGGGGAGGGGATTTTTTGCTACAAAGGACTTTTTTTTCCGCGCACAACCATTAGTTCGTTGCTCAAACCAGTTATCCTGTTCTATCAGATCAGCGACTGCGCGCTGCAGATTGACGCCTGCGCTACGTAAATCCCGCAGTACGAAGTGCAGAGACCGTACTCCGTACATGCATATATCAAAGGCGTTCTGTACTCTGTAGACTAGACCAATCCACCCATGAATGGAACAAGAAATTCCAGGGCTCCGTTTATCGCTGAAATCCTCCCTTGGAACCCATTCTCAGACCTATCAAGATTCTATGGAAGAAACCAATCAAATCTTGCAATTGCATTGGTCAGCACGACAGTGACAAAAGTACCTATGCCAAAACAGGCCAAGTGGCAGTGCCGGATCTGCGCTAAGCCATATTGGGTATCCCCGGCGATACCGATCAGTTTCCCTCCCCGGGCTCTGAAATACCGATCAATTCCCTCTCCCAGTGTGGCCTCGTACTTTTCTGTTTGCTCTTCATCCACGGCTTCAAGCCACTGACTATTCTTCCTTTACGCGATCATCCCCTTTCTTCTTTTCCCGCGCGTTCTTTTGGCGACCAGCAGTCGTCAAATGAACCTGCATAGTTATTATTATTTTGATTGCAAGGTACGAACTACCCGATTGGGAGGCGGAGAGTGGGAGGCGAATCGTTGTGCATCAATCACGTTAAAGAAAAAAATCTTGAGGGGAGAAAACAATCAACACAGGACACTGCTGACTTCAATTCCAGCATTGCCTCTTCCCTCTGAAGAGGTCTCCCGCAAGATAAATGGTCTTCAAGCCGTTTACCCACCTCGCGCGCCAGAGTTTCACCAAAGCCTTCACACATGGCTATGCTCAGTCGGTAGTTGCGGCCTCGCAGTCCTCGTACGCGTCGTCGACTACCCTAAACACCCTTTCCACCCAGCCCGCTGCCAAGTTCACGAGGACAACTCAATTACAGAATGTTTTCCAGCCCTCTAGCTCCGGTGCAGGCGCCAAGGCCAGCCAGGGAACGTCCGGCTCCGGGGATCTGGGCTTAGCGGCCTACTACGCTGCATGGCAACATGCTCAGCAAACCGGAGATGACAGTGACTGGAAGCAGCTGCAGATGCGGCGGAGAATCGGCTGGAAGCCTACGTTGAACGAAGAAGAAGGAAAGACGAAGAACGAAGCCAGCCTTCCATCCTCCGATTCCCAATTCCACGATTCCCCTCACATCACCAAAGCCTCCGCCAATGACGACGTCAGTGCTCAGGTCGAAGAAGCTGTTGCCCGCGAGATCCAGATTCAAGAAGAACAAGCTCAGGCCGAGGAGGCTTCCGAGACCAAGGACAATCTCGACACCGAAGCGTTTCCCGATCTACCCGCCGATGTTGCTGCTGTGGAGGATGCGAACGTCGAGCAGTCTCGCATTGCCTCCGAACACATCATCGAACTAGCCAATGGCAAGAAATATGCGGATATTCCGGGTGCCTTCGCCGCAATCCTTCGAGATGGACTGACGCCGACCGTCGGGGCCTACAATGCCCTGTTGGAGTCGGCGATCCAGCTCCACGGGGACACTGCACAGGCGATCCAGAAGGCTCTGGACATCTACTCGGACATGCTTCGTCGTAGGGTGATTCCCGATGAGCAGACCTACCAGACTCTGGTACAACTTTTCGTCGTGCGCGCCCACGATGCCATCAAGTCCAAGGAACTCTTGGAGCAGGACCGTGCCCGGTACGGTGGTATGGAGGAGCCTGGCAAGTTCATGCTACACTCCAGTGAGTTGGAGCAGGCTCTTCTGGCCGAGGACCACTCTCTTGCCATTGCCATGAAGCTCTTCCGCACTGCCACTACCCGTCACCCGGAGTTCGTTTTCGCTCTCGACACCTACCGCTACCTGATCACGGCGTGCGCCAAGGAATGTCTGGTTGAAGACATGGTTTGCGTGTACGCCCACATGGAAACGCACAAGGTCACCCCACACGCCTCGATTTTCCCGGCCATGATTGATGCTTTTGCTTCGACGGGGGACCTGCAGAGTGCTGTCGAGTGCTATAACGAGTACAAGGCTCTGGCTGTTTCGGACGACAACGGCACCTTTAGTATTGTTCAGCGCTTGGATGGGCAGGTCTACGCCGCCCTGGTCCGTGCGTACCTTTCCGCAGGAAAGGAAGAGCAAGCTCTTCGGTTCCTGGAGCGGATCCAAGAATCGTTCAACAATGTGACAGAAAACCGTGAGGCCCGCCAGGACGCTGTCGAATCGGTAATAGTTGAGGACGGATTGGTGCGTCATGCCCTCAAGTCGGGGGAGCACGGTCGGGCATTGGAGCAAGCCAAGACCCGATTGCACGATAGCGCGCTGGATCATGCCATGTCCCAGATCTGCATCGCCGCGGCCGATGCGGGTAATCTGCAGACAGCTTCCGAAGCATACGATGCTCTCCCCACCGACATGAGCGTCCGCCAGAGGCCCATTGTCTCGATGCTGGCTCTCCATGTACGTCAAGGCAATGTGTCGGCCGCCCGGACCCTGTGGCACGCCCTGAACACCGCCGGTCAGGCAACCCCGGACTTGGTCCAGCCGACCGCTATGTATGCAGTCGCCCTCGTGAAGAGTGGTCAGATCGAGGAGGCTTTGGTCGAAGCTCGTAATATGTTTGCTCGGATTCGCAGTACCTCGACCGACTTGACCCTCAACCATATTCGCGAACAGATCAACGAAAGTCTTCACCTTGTCGGTCGCGTTCTTGTTCAAACTGCGGCTGTACTCTCCTCTCAAGCTGCCATGTCTCTCATGTGGTCAATGGTTGAGAATGGCGGCCTCATTTCTCCGGTCGCTGAGCATGTAGTGGCAAGCCTGGGTCCGGTCGGCATCTCTCAGTTGAATGCCCGCGACCTTATGCTGGCTCTCCAGGTGCAGGCTGGTATGCTCCTCAACAACAGCGCTATGTTCGACGTGGCTCATCCCATTCGCTTCGCCCACATGCTCGATCTCGCCCTGGCCACTGGCTTGCCGATGGATGGTACCACCACCCAGATGGTCGACCAAGCCGTGGGTAAGCTGTTCAACAGCCGCCCGGACATGGTCAAGAGATGGCACGATCATCTTGCCATGACCTCTAGCCCTTCATCCTTCGTCAGCGGTCGTCACTCTCCCGGATCCGATTTGTCCTCCATGACCCCTGTGTCCAGCGAGGACTCCTTCGACCCCTATGCATACGCCACCGATTTCCGCGGATCCTCGATCATTGCTGATGAATTGGAAAGCACCACCGGCCAGCTGGAGTCTCACCTGAACGAGGCTCTCTCTCGTCTCCGTACCATGCGCCGCAGCGGCCGTCATCCTCGTTACATCACGTACGCCAAGCTGATTAACTCTGCGACGAAGATCAACCGCGTTGATCTGGTCCATGAGGTTTTGAGCATGGCTCGCCGTGATGTGCCTCTGCTTCCCCAGTACAATGCCGTCAAGTACGGTTGGGTTTCGATTTTGGACGCGATGGTGGCCTCGTGCCTGAGCCTGGGTGACCGCAGCCAGGCTTCCAAGTTCCACCAAGAGCTGCTGGAGCTTGGCTCTGCACCCTCGGCCAACACGTTCGGTCTTTACATCACGACCCTGAAGGAATCGACTAAGACTTTCGACGAAGCGACCGAGGCTCTGAAGATCTTCCATCGTGCCGTTGCGGAGGGTGTTGAGCCCACCTCTTTCCTGTACAACGCTCTCATCGGAAAGCTCGGTAAGGCTCGTCGGATCGATGACTGCCTGCTGTACTTCGCCGAGATGCGTGCCAACGGAGTTCGCCCGACCAGCGTCACTTACGGAACCATTGTGAACGCTCTCTGCCGTGTCAGTGATGAACGTTTTGCCGAGGAGATGTTTGAAGAGATGGAGTCGATGCCTAACTACAAGCCTCGCCCTGCCCCCTACAACTCTATTATTCAGTACTTCCTCAACACCAAGCGCGATCGCAGCAAGGTCTTGGCCTACTTCGAGCGCATGGTCACTCGCAAGATCCAGCCCACGATGCACACCTACAAGCTCCTCATCGACGCCCACGCCTCTTTGGAGCCCATTGACATGCCCGCGGCGGAGAAAGTGCTTGAGACCATCAAGGCTGCTGGCCAGCAACCCGAGGCTGTGCACTATGCTTCCCTCATCCACGCCAAGGGCTGTGTGATGCACGATATGGAGGCTGCCATGGAAGTGTTCCGTTCCGTTGTGTCGAACCGCAGGGTGCGTGTTCAGCCTTGTCTGTATCAAGCCCTCCTCGAGGGCATGGTCGCCAACCACCAGGTCGCCCGGTCCGAGGAGATTGTGAAGGACATGGCTGCCCGTCGGGTTGAGATGACCGCCTACATTGCCAACACTCTCATCCACGGATGGGCCGCGGAGGGTAGCGTGGACAAGGCCAAGACTATCTACGACAGCATTGGCATTGAGAAGCGCGAGCCCAGTACCTACGAGGCCATGACGCGTGCGTTTTTGGCATCGGATGACCGCGAGGGCGCCGCCCGCATTGTGCAGGAGATGCTCTCTCGCGGCTACCCACCTGCTGTGGCCAGCAAAATCGCTGATTTGGTCGGGACTGGCGGTGCCACTGCCGTCCCTGCCGTCGCCGCTCTCTAGAGCTGACGACATGAAAAGTTGCCTTCTATCTCGTTTCCGATCAATTCTTTGTGGTTGGTCGTTTAATACTATCTCCAGGGCTGGATCCCTGTCTTTGGGCTGACTCCAGCCGATGGTCCCGGATTGAACATATAAAAAGGGGGCAACTTGATGACCGGGGATGGGATGGGATTGGATTTGCATATAGCGAGCGTATGGCATTGGCGTTTACCGGAATGGGATTGGGCGATGTATATACCATTTTGTTTTGGTTTCTTTTCATTTTCGTTGATAGAATACTCCCACCTCTTCTAGTGTCTATGGTCTATGCAATGGACAGATAAATGACTCACCAGTGACTCCTGCTGTAGTGTAGTTTGTTCTGAGTTGATTAAACCGGGATGAGAAGCGGAGGTGACGTGACCCGGCCGTGCTCTCCGTTTGCCCCGCCGCCCTCCGCATGCTCCCTCCGTCTTCCTCTCTTTCCTGCAACTTGTGAAGTCCGTCGGTTGTGCCAGCGTTTAGTCTATGTCTTTCGCTAGATTATCTCCACGCCTGGCTCCTTGTCGTCGTCGTTCTCCTCTGCCTACTTGTCAAAGTTATTGTCCCAGCTCCTGCCGTGCTCAATTCTCCGTCAATATCATACGACCCGCCATGAACCTTGACTCACCCGACGGGGTCAGGTCGCCCAGCACCGCCGACACCAAACACCCCAAGAAGCTCATCTGTACGTCTCTTTTTGCCATCGATCTCACTGTCACCCTCAAAGCACTCACCCCCATGCAACGCAAACCCCTACTAACAAACCAAACGCAGTCGCACCCGGCGACATCGAAACCCCGACCCCAACCGACCCAACCGACCCAACCACGCAATCCTCCGCCCCGGAAGCCTCATCAGCAGCCGCCGCCAAACAAGCCACCAAAGAAGAAAGCGCCGCCGTCGCCGCCGCATCGGCCCTGCGCACCGACACCTCCACGCCGACGTCCGCCACGGAGCAAGACCTGGTGGCGCACGCGGCGCGCGCGCACCAATTCGTCTCGAACCCGCCGCTGACGGTCTCGCAGCTGCACCCGACCAACCCGCTGCACCAGTTCCACACCTGGTTCCGCGACCCCCGGCTGCTGCCGGCGTCGGCGCCGGAGACGTGCACGCTGGCCACGGCGGCGCTGCCGTCCGGGCGCGTGAGCGCGCGCGTCGTGTACCTGAAGGAGCTGGACGAGCGCGGGTGGACGGTGTACAGCAACTGGGGCAGCCGGGAGGGGAAAGGGCGAGATGTGTTTGGGGTTGGGGAGGCCGCGGACGGGCCGCGGCCGATCCCGCAGCCGGGGGCTGGGGACGAGGCTCTGCAGGCCGATCTGGGTGGGGGCAATCGCTGGGCGGCGTTGACGTTCCTCTGGTCGGCGCTGGAGCGGCAGGTGCGCGTCGAGGGTCTCGTCGAGCCGCTCTCGCGCGAGGAGAGTGAGCTGTACTGGCGCACGCGCGAGCGCGGCAGCCAGATCGGCGCGTGGGCCAGCTGGCAGAGTAAGGTGCTGTGGCGCGCGGAGCCGGAGACGCTGCTCGAGCGCCGCCGCAACAGTCTCGATCCCACGCTGCATCCGGTGCCGCGCAATGTCGAGGAGCGGGATATCGACGACGGGCGCGAGGTGCTGGAGGCGCGCGTGCGCGAGGTCGAGCGGCGGTTCGAGGGCGTCAAGGAGATCCCGCTGCCGCCGTTTTGGGGCGGCGTGCGCCTGGTGCCGGAGTCGGTGGAGTTTTGGCAGGGCCGGAAGAGCCGCTTGCACGATCGGTTTAGGTATGTCAAGGTCGGGGAGGAGATGGGGGCGCCTAGATGGCGGATTGAGCGGTTGTCGCCGTAGATTTTGAGGGGGTTGGGAGCATTAGACGGAAGAGCCATGCTTTAGATGAGATGAGATGAGATGAGGTTATGGTTGTGCTTATGCTTATGATAAAGTGCATGAGGTATAGCCACGAAGACTTCTGTCGTGGCATTTGTACTCTTCAAATTCTATAAATAACAATAATCATCGATCCAGTTGGTCCAGAAAACAGACAGTAGGTAGGTCAATTGCAGGTGATAGGGTCCTGTACTATATCTCCAGCATCTGCCGATGCGGAAACACCGATAGATCAGATAAGATAGAGAGAACCTCCGATAACAAACGCCCCTTGTCGGCGCGCCAGCTTCCTCCCTCCAACCATCCCACGATATCTATGCACATACAATGCCCTCATAACACACCGATCCAAATTTATCTCTATATACGGCCATCTATACTACACAGTGTTCACACCAATCAACAAGATGCCCATCCCATCCCCCCAACCACCCGCGTCCAAACCCATCACGACCACCACGCCAACCCCCCGCTGGATCCTCCTCGCCCTCTCCAGCGGCGCCTTCGCCGCATTCAACGGGCTCTTCGCGAAACTGTAAGCAAGCCCTGGCCCACTGCCGTCCCCTGACTCCATAACCCCCAGCGAAAAGAAGACGTGAGAACAGAG
This sequence comes from Aspergillus japonicus CBS 114.51, assembly GCF_003184785.1. Taxonomy (NCBI): domain Eukaryota; kingdom Fungi; phylum Ascomycota; class Eurotiomycetes; order Eurotiales; family Aspergillaceae; genus Aspergillus; species Aspergillus japonicus. Next base: position 270,834 of record NW_020291658.1, on the reverse strand, counting down.
GACTAATATGGTGTTTGACAGAACAACCGACACCCAAACCACCTCCTTCGCCGCCTCCCTCCTCCGTCTCTTCGGCAGCACCACCACGAACACCGACGACCATCCGGTCTTGATGCTGGCGATTCGAGGGGTGCGTTGCCTTCCACTGCCCTGCTATGCTCTGTCCTGCCCTGCCCTGCCCTGCCCTGCCCTCCCCTACCTTTCCTGGATACTTCTCCCTTCCCCTTTCCTTCCTTTCTTCCTGGGTTTAAGCCCAGCGACACAGACTGCCAGCCGTGCATCGAATCGCATCATCCAACACTAACTAACCTCTCACCCGCCCCCCGGCTCCACCGGTTACTGGAAAATAGATCTGCCTCGCCCTCAACATCCTCTGCAACATCATCATGTGGGCGCTGTTCACGCGCGCCCTGACCGCGTCCCCCTCTACCACCAAGGTCTCGATCACCAACACCGCGGCCAATTTCTTGGTGACGGCCGTGTTGGGCATGGTGGTGTTCCGGGAGACTGTGGGCGGGCTGTGGTGGGTCGGCGCGGCGATGATGGGGACCGGGTGTATTATTGTTGGGATGAGGGAGGAGGGGGAAGCGGGGGGGTCGTAGTTTTTGTGGGGGGGGAAGAGGATGTGGGGGTTGGGGGATAGCTATACTGTACAGTGGATTTGTGCGCAGCTGGTATGATACTTGACTTTTGGGGTGGTTGGGTGCTTTGGTTGCTTTTGAGGAGTGTAGGGTTATGGAAGTTGTGGTCTGGGGTTGGAGAGGGTTTTGGGCAAGAATGTGAGCTGGGGTTTATTGTAGGGTGAGTATCGTTAGAGTAGTACAGTACAATGTAAGAACGTCAGTGCAAGCAAGGTTGCAAGGTACGACCGTGGCTTCCTCGTTAACCAATAAATCTAATATTCGTATGTACTCTATTCAACACTGCTTTCATCTATCTTCTAACTCCATCGGATCGTGCGGGTAGGAAGACGATGCCGCTCCGTCCTGAGGGTCGCTGCCAGCCGTAGTGGATGGTCGGGTCTCCGGCCGACGACTGCCCAGTCGTATCCGTGACGCTCGCTTCCACGAGAACAACGACCCTACCTGCTGCATCCAATTCCACAATCGTTCCTCCAGCGTGTCGCTCGCGCGAGGATTCGACGCTCCTTCGAGGGAGAGCTGCGGGGGACTGGTCGCGGCCAGGGCCTGCTCTTCCGCCTCGACCTTGAACTGGTATTTGAGGCAGTCCTTGACGGTGACCAGGCCCGAAAGGCGGCCGCGGTGTTCAACCACGATGACGCGCGGGCCCATCTTCTTGAAGATCTCCATCACGGTCTCGAGGGGGAGCCGGGGGTGGACCGTCAGCGGGGTGTGATCGGCGTATCGGCTCAGGTCCACAATACTTGCCCCGGCGTTTGAGTGAATGTCGTCAAAGGTTTCGGGCGCCAGGTACTGCGAAGCGGAGGTCGAGGCGGCCGCCGCCGCTCGGCGAGCGATAGCGGCTTCCGCGGCCTCCTTGGTGAACACACATGTCGCATTGGGAGAGAGCAGGCCCTCGGCTTTGGCACGGTCAATCCCGTATCGCAGCTCCGTACGGCCAATGTATCCCACTAGCGTCTTGTTGGTCCGGTTCTCGACAATGGGAAAGCCTTGGAATTTATTGTCGTTCAGGAGATGCTCCGCTTCGCGAACAGGGAATTCGGCTGCGGGGAGGGAAACGGGATCTGCTGTCATGGCTTGGGACACAGGCACATTGAAAACATGGTCCTCCTTAGTGTCAAGGAAGGGGAAGCCATTGGCCCAAATCATGCGATCTGCGATGCCACCATTTCCGAAGCAATCACCCACGGCCTTGGTGACTCCGACTACAATCTTCTTGACGTTAGCTAAAGCCCAGGTCGTACATGCGAAAAACTCACCATGGTTGGAAGGATGTAGTTCAGCGCGCCTGTTAATTCGAACATGATGACAGTCACTGAGATAGTCAAATGCATGATACCACTCAGAGCTGCTCCTGCTCCTAAAAATGCGTATGTACCCGGCGTGATGCATGGGATGTCAGGTTCACAAGACGCGAAGAATTGAGATTTGGGGTATGCCTCATGCAAGGCTTGCACCAAGATTCCGACAAAGCGGCCAAATGATGCCCCGATGGCCATCGAAGGCACAAAGATACCGGCGGGCACTTTGCAGCCATACGAGATGATAACCAAAAAGATACGAAGGATTGTAGCGATGGCCAGAGACCCCACCATTGTCCACCGGTTCTTGGCCCTGTTCCTAAGTCAACAACAAGGAAAGGCAAACAAGATTCAAGACTCACTCGCAGAGACCATTGTAGTCATGGCCACCCTCGCATTCACGGAACAGAATTTCCATCATTTCCGTCATGTTGATCCTCAAAAACATGTTAGGGTAGCAGAGAACAGCCGTCAAGCCTGCCAGAATGACCGATTCCATGACCGCATGCTGCGACAGATACTTCTTCCTAAAGCCTTGGACCCGGAGGTTCCACTTGATAACAAGTGCCCCGTACAGCCCACCAAAAACGCCAATCAGGACGAAAAAGATCAATTCGAAGAAGTGCCAGGTTCGGTCATAATGCACCTGGAACATGACTAGCTGTCCAGTTCGGAAGGGGTTCATCATCTGCCAGCCAAGTCAGCGGAGCCGGACCGCCGTCGTCAGAGAGCTGTGGAATACATACCGCCAACACTCCTGTGGCCACCAAGGCACAGAAATAACTGCGCCAGAGGGTCTTCAGCGGGAAATAATTCGCTACCTCCTATGCATTGTAAGTAGACGACCCTTTCTGCTAAATCGAGAGTCTTACCTCAAGAGAGAACAGAACGCCGCCAATCGGACTACCGAACGCAACTGCCACACCCGCCGCCGCAGTCGCTGTCAACACCTCCCTTGTCTTCGAGGCATTTCGTTTGTATTTCTCGAAGAAGCGCGAGATCACATTGCCGGCACAAACGGCAAAGTGAACACTGGGCCCCTCCTTGCCCACGGACAGACCGGATGCGATAGCCAACGGAAGTGCAATTGACTTGATCAACAGTGTCCATGCCCCCAAAAAGCCCTTCATAACAAACCCTGCAATGATACATTTGATTTCGGAGATTCCGGAGCCGGCGGCGTACGGTGCGAACGACTTGACCAGACTTGCGGCGACGAAGGCGAACAGTACCTAGAGGCAATCTTCAGCGACGCTCCAAACACGAGTGCAATAAGGCCAACATACCGCATAGAAGATGTAGATGATGTAGTTCACAAGCGAAAAGGACGTCCATGGCTTCCACTCGGGACAACCTGCAGTAAGAATGAGCTCACAATGGCCGATGCGACATGGGCGACAGTAGCGACAGCGTACCTCCCTCCGCACCCCAGCAACAAAACTGCTCATTGAGATAGAACGCAGTCGTACAACGGCCCAATTTGATATCGGACAACCACTCCGTGATGATGTTCAGCAAGGCCGAGATCAGGCCAATCACCGCGCCGACGATTGTAATCACGACCCAAGCTTGCCCAGCGTTGTAGGATTCGCGGACCTTGCGTCTCCAGCCAAAAGTGCCTTCTTGGTCCCAGAAGCCAAAGCCGTCTCGTCGTTTCGCGCGACGTCGTGATTGTTCGTGGATCGCATCCTGGACCCAGTCGATGGTGGTGAAGTCCTCGTATCGCTTGATCTCGCTGATCTCCTCGGTGATGGCGGGGGCATGGCCGTTGGCCGTGGACGGGCGTTCGTCGACGGGTGATGATAGAACAGATAAGCCTGATAGCCTCCTCCAGTTCCGCCGCTCAGCCAAGACTGAGGGTGGATGGGCCGAGGTGGATGAGGCAGGCATGGAGTTCATTCCATCGGTTGAGTCGGCGACAAGAGCATGCGCATGATCTGGCCTTGGCGTAGATCGGAAATGATTGCGACAGTCGCGGATGGGGAGGAAAGCTGGAAGCTGAGAGGAGCTCCGACTGCTCCGTAGATGCGCCGCCGCCCACGTGAGAAGACGATAACAAAATGGAATTCCGCTTTGGGGCACTATTCAACTTGCGAAGCAAGCGTACAGAACAATAATTAAGATTTCTAGTGTTGTAAACTGCCAGGGTTACACTTCTCTCGAACTGTTGCAGAGACAGGAGTTCATCAGCTTACCGAAAACAGAACCAAGTGCGTTCTTCTCTATTGAGGATCATTCTTGGAGATTGGACCAGATTTCCACTTCCGCCACGCGCGGTGGGTTTCAAAGGCCCGCGCGTCGCTATCGTCAACCCACTCCGCCTCCGCAGACCACTTTCTCAACACCAGCTCGCACAAACTTATGTCAATCTATATAATTCTTCTCTAAAGCTTCAGATCATCCCATCAGCTGCTGATTGCTGTTCTCCCGAGTGAATACTCTCGACGCGCCTGCACCATGCCTCCCAAAGACAAGTCTGCGGCCGAGTCTTCGGCCTCCCAAGAGATCACCGGCCAGAGCGCTCTTCCTAGTATGTGGACAGGGCATCTTTCCAGCTGGCTTCGACTGACCATACCCGGCAGTTACGCGGATCAAAAAGATCATTCAACTCGACGAAGATATTGTTCAGTGCTCGAGTAACGCTACGTTCGTTATCACTATGGCTACGGTTCGTGCTTTGTCTTTTTTCTTGGCGGTCTCATGAACGCACCTTCGGCTCACATATTCTCCCATGTCGTGCAGGAAATGTTCATCCAATACCTCACCGAACAAGGCCATAATGTCATCAAGTCGGAACGGAAACCGCGCAAAACGATTCAATACAAGGACCTCGGTTAGTAGCAGAAAAGATCCTGTCCCAAATACAGTGCAACAGACTCACGGTTTTGGCTATAGCTACGGCGGTGTCGCACATTGACAACCTCGAATTCCTGTCCGACGTGATCCCCAAGACAACAACGTACAAGCAATTCAAAGAGAAGCGGGCCAAGGAGGCAAGCAGAGAAGCCGGATACGAAAAGGGACAGCGCACCTTGAACGGCAGCATACCTCCAGCGCCAGAAGGAAAGCCCGAGGCAGACAACGAGGAGGCTCAGCTGGGCTCAGACGACAAACTATCGAGGGGTTCTCGACCACCAACGGTGACCATGATGGTGGATCGAACGGTAGAGGCATCGACGGAGGATGAAGATGTGGAGATGGCCGACCAGTGACTGCGACACATGATCACACTCTGACGGAGCATTGCATGGCATTGGGGAGTTCTTTGGGGGTCCGCTCGGTTTCAAAATTGTTTGATTGTGGTTTTCTTTTTCTTTTTGTTTTTCTCTTCATTATTGGTCCAAAGCAATCGGACCATTGCATTCGTCGGTCTCTGGTCAAACGCATTGGGAATCTGGATAATAGCATTGGACGGGACGGGATCGGGACGGACAGGGTGACAACTAAACTAATAGCATTGCACCAGAGTCCAGCGCAGTGCAATCTGGGTCAAGCATTGTATATATTTATTATTGAATACATGGCGCTTGTGAACAATGACTGTAATAATACATTTCATTATGCCGTACATAGATACAGTACCAATGATTAGATTGGAAGATAATCATCATGTATCATGGGGGATGGCAGGCAATACGTCAGGTGAGATTCTGACTAAGACGGGTGCTGCGAGCCAATGATATGAGCCGTGATTCCGATCGCTTGCCGTAGCGAAAGCTCTGGTTCGACTTTCCGTATGAGTGCCGGGCCTCCGACTTCAACCTCCAACCTCAAGGAAAATCAAATCCTCCTCCGATCTCCTCCCCGGATATCTCTCTTTCCTTCCCCCCCCCCTCCACACCCCACCCACCACTTCCTTAGCGGTTCCCTCCCCTATCTTCGCAATTGACCGTGCAATTGCCTCCTTTCGCCATGTCTCTCGCCTCCGCTTCCAACTCCGTCCTGCGCGCCTGCGCTCGGCAACAACTCACCACTCCTCGCGCCGCCATCGCCTCCTGCCAGCAGCGGAGGGGAGTCTCCAATGCCAGATCCAGCTTCGCCAGCCCCTTCACCCCCGCCGCCGACTATGACCAGACCGTGAAGATCCCCGACTTCAGCAAATACTCCTCCAAGAAGGGCCCCCGCTCCAACCAGATCTTCTCCTACTTCATGGCTGGTTCCCTCGGTCTGGCCTCTGCCGTCGGTGCTAAGGCTACCGTTCAGGGTAGGTGACTCCGACTCTTCTCAATGTTTCGCATATGAGCTTGGACTTGCATGGGAGGACGGTGCACAGTGACTGGAGGAAATCAACGACCTCGATGGATGGATTCATGGGCTGCGTTGCCTTGCCGCTCCGACCATTATCGCTGACGTGGGATCATATCAATAGACTTCCTGGTCAACATGTCCGCCTCTGCCGACGTCCTCGCCCAGGCTAAGGTTGAGATCGGTCTCGCCGCTATCCCTGAGGGCAAGAACGTATGTCCCCCATTCCTCTCTCACCCGGCCGGGTTCGCCCTCGTGCGACTATGAGATCTGACCGCTGCTCCCCCGCATACAGGTTATCATCAAGTGGCGTGGAAAGCCCGTCTTCATCCGTCACCGTACCCAGGATGAGATCGAGGAGGCCCAGAAGACCGAGTGGCAGTCTCTCCGTGACCCCCAGGCTGATGAGGACCGTGTCCAGAAGGCTGAGTGGCTTGTCATGCTTGGTATGTGCAATCCCGTGCTGCCTGCCACCTCAGCTTCAATCACTAACCTCGCTCTTCCGTCTAGGTGTCTGCACCCACTTGGGTTGTGTCCCCATCGGTGAATCCGGTGACTTTGGCGGCTGGTTCTGCCCCTGCCACGGTTCCCACTACGACATCTCCGGCCGTATAAGAAAGGGCCCCGCTCCCCTCAACCTCGAGGTTCCCCAGTACAACTTCCCCTCCGAGGACACCCTCGTCATCGGTTAAGCGGAACCCCGACCCAAAATCGAAACTTCATGTTGCAATTGAGGGGGGGAAGTGCGCTTTTCGCCGGCATAGAAAGAGCCGGCTGGCCAAGCAACCCTTCTTTTAGAGCGCCAGGGAAGGGATGACGGAGAAGGTTTGTGTGTATGTACGCGTGTCGTTGTTGTGTCTGTATGTGCCTGTGCTTTAGATGAAATCCTCTTTTTTCTTATCTTTTTTTTTGTTCTCTCCATCTTTTGTCAAGATATAAAGAGACCTTGTTTTAATATGGGATCCCGATAAAAACTGAGCCTCTTGTTTCTTTTGTCATCCTATCCGTCTCCATGACATTCACCTTTACAATTCGCCGCTCACTTGCCTTGAACCTCTGGAGGTTCCAGGTTTGGGTTGCCCTCGGAGCTCTGAACGGCCCACTGATTGATACCTGTGTGCCGTTCTCGGTCGTGGCTTTCTGGTCCTCTGTGCTAAACTCGCCATTCTCGATAGACAAAACAAGAAACATAACCACAGTTACAGCTTCACTAAACCCCAAATCCCCCCCCCCCCACCTCCGCGATATTTTGATAATTCGTTATTGATACAGAAAAGATGATCATCGCTTTATTTATGTCTTGGGAGGCCTTTATACAAATACATACAGGGACGTTTTCCTTTTCCCCCGCCCAGAAAACAGAAAATCAATGCTTATTACATGGAAGATACAAGGAGAAAGAACGTCCAGTTCAGCACGGTTGCACACCGTTTTTCCTCACTGTGGACGAATGAAGAACGCCAGCAGCCCGATGACAGCTGCACCCGCGGCAGCGCTCTGGATAGCAAGGATCGAGTGATCCCGCTGGGTCATGGTGATCGGGCGATCACTGAAGAGGTCTCGGAGGTAGCGACGCGAGGATGCGATGAGGGTGGCGTAGGGAGGGATGCGAGAGTAGTGGGTTTTGCAGGTCTGGAGGACATTTTGTAGTTTGTTGTTTGAGGCGGGGATTGCTGTGGCGGTTGTTGCGGTTGTTGCGGTTGTTGCGGTTGTTGCGGCCTGGGTTTCGGTCTCGGGCGGCACCGGAGCGGACGCCGGGACGGGGGTCTCTTGCTCGTTCGGGATAGCTTCGCTGGCTGCGATGGCGGTGGCGGCCTCCTCTGACGAGGCGACTGCTGGGGTTGCGGTGGGTTCGGCGGCGGCGGCGGCGGCAGCGGCTTCGGATTCCGCCCTGTTGGCCGAGGCCGAGGCCATCTGCTGGGAGAACTCGGTCTGCAGGTTCAGGATCTGCGCCTGGTTCAGGGTCTTTTCCTTCTCGATGGCCTCGATGACCTTCTCCTCGAAGCCCTTGACCAGCCGCTTGCGGCGCCAGGGCTCCACGGCGATCTGGAAGATCAGGAACAGGAGCACGTTGACCCCCATCAGGCCCCAGGTGCCCCAGGTGCTCATGCGGCGGATCTTGTCCGACCAGACCTGCTCCTCGTGGTAGCGCGACAGGATGCTCTTGTTCAGCTGGGCGGCGGCCTCTTCGGCCTCGTGCTCGGCCGCGGTCAGCGCCTGCTGCGCCTCGTTCTCGGCCACTTCGTTGGTGTGGTCGTTGCGGTAGAGGTGCGTGAACCGCTCCAGGTCGGCGGCCGACCACGCGTGCTTGCGCTGCAGGAGCTCGTTGACCTCGCGCTGCGAGGTCGATCGGTTGTTGATCGCCGCGGCGTAGGCGTCCTTGGCGGTGCGGACTTGCAGGCGGGCGGCGCGAAGTCGTTCCTCTGTTGTAAAACGAAAGTGAGATTAGAATCTTTGGTCTGGATGGCGCGGAATGGTGGTGGTGGGGGTCTCATGTCCAGAAGGCTCTACAGTAGCTCTCGTACCTTGGAATTGGATGTCCTTCTTCAATGCCTCAATCGCGGAGTAGCCCGTCAGGTCGTTCAGTCGCTGCCCGGCCACGAAGATGTTCGATTGGAGGTTGTCCATCACGACGCTGAATTGTTTGGCGAATTGCGACCGTCGGTTCTCCAAGTAGGATGGGAGACCCCCGGGCTGCGAGCCAGATCCCGCGGCGTCGGCGCCAGCATCTTCTCCTTTCTTTCCTTCCCGCTCCGCTGCTTCAGGCACGGCTGTCGTTGACGTCTGTTCCTCCGCAGCAGCAGCAGCCGCGGCGGCCGCGGCGGCGGGACTGTCTCTCCCCGCATCCGACTCAACATGTGGGTTCTGTTCAGGGATAGCTGACGGCGGCGGTGACGGTGCCGGTGCCGGGGTGTCTTGGGTGGGAGGGGCTCCCAGGATGATCACATCTTGCTTCTTCTCCGGCTCATTCGCCGAGTACACCGAGGTTTGCGTCCGGAATTGACATCGCAGGCAGGTCGAGAAGCTCCGGGGGGTTGTCTCGCGGCCAGGATAAAGTGCCTGCGGGACACCGGCGGGCAGCAGTAGTAGCAGCGGTCTTCGCACCGGGCGGGAGGTGGTCGTGCGGGTCAGACCGTGGACGCTGGACCGGATTGACTGCCTGAGCAGCAATGGCATGGACTGCATGACCGCTGCTGCTAAGGCTAACAACAGGAGGCCAATGCAGATGCTTTATCGTCGTCGTCGGCGTCGTCGGCGTCGTTGTTGTTGTCGGTTTGCTCGGAGGCGGACGAGTCACGACTCGGTTGAGATTCATTCCTCAGGCTGGTCGGCCGGCAGCCGGAAGAGAAGGCGGTCATGCGGAAACGCCGCGCTTCTGCGGGCTTCTGGTGGACTCCCCCCTCTACTGTTAACTTACTTACTAGTGGATTATGCGGTGAGAGAGAGCTTTTGGGGGGGGGGGGGGGTGAATTTCTTGGTAGAACAATGGTGGTCTATGACCCTACCTATGGCTACCTTAAAAGCTAATACTAATATTATCCTCCTGGTTTATCTTCACAACAGCACATTAAAGAGCCAGATCAGCGAGCGGCCCCCCCGAGATGGGTTCGAAAGTTAGTGACCGCGCTGATCAAAGACAGTTAAGCAAATACATAATAGCACATTGTCATTATCCATTACCATTCGTTGTAAGTAGGTGATCGTAACTTGCGGTTCGTAAGGCCTGGCAAAAAGAACAACAGTAGGTGGGACTGTGGGGGCAATCCTTGTACTGGTCTTTGCCTGGGAGCAGCAGTATTTCGAGACAACCGACAGCAAGTTGCGAAGCAACTGCGTTGTCCTCGTTTCATTCAGGCTTGACCTGTTTGATCTTGTACTTTGTGGTCTCCCTTCACTGCTTCGGCGTATGTGGGAGGTGGCCGCGCATCGGCGTGATCCCGGCTGCTGCTACCGCCGCCGCCGCTTCCAGAAGCTTGTTCGTGCTGTTGGGAAGGTGCGGGATGTTGCTGCTTTGGCTGAGCGTTCGCCGCGTGGGGTTGTTGCGGAGGCATGGTACCATAGCCCCGTTGGGATGGGTGCTGGATGGGTTGGTGGGAGACATAGTAATACGTGACGTGACCGTTCTCGGCGTCGCCTCTGTGATTCCCGGGGATGGGCGCATAGCTGGGGTCATCGTAGTCCGGCTCGGGATACTTGAGGATGATGTACCAGGCGTGCAGCAGACCCGGGATATAGGCGAGACAGCAGAGAGCAAGGTTGATGATCGAGTCAGCCGTACAGATGCCTACTTTGATCCACACTGCACACGGTGTTAGTTCTTGATCTGCATTTAGCACGGAGTTCAAGACAAGGTCTCTGGCTCACCCGCAATTGGAGGGAAGAAGATGGCGAGAATCGCTAGGAAGATGTCTGAACCACACATGGTCGCAGGTCGGTCGCAATGGTAGAGTCACTGGTAATGGGATAAATGCCTGATCGCAGGTGGTGTTGTAAAGTAGCTAGAGAGAACTACCTCGGACACACGTTCGTTGTTCTGGTGGATCAGAGTCAAAAGTGTATTGAAAATCAGTGGTGGAGTGATGGCAAGATGGATGGATGCCTGCTGCAGGCTCGCGATCAGATGACGTCGTCCATGCGACGCAATCACCTGACATGGCGGGCAGTTCTCAATGTTGTTGTTGTTTAACAGTCAGCGTCAGCCTTCCACAGCAGCATAAACACCATTCACTAATATCACCATCTTGTATTCTACCACTATGAATTGGACTTGCTGGACAGTGAGAGCATAGGATGTATCCTTTCATTTGTGATATTACACCTCTCTTGTCGACTGGTACTAATTATACCCCTAGTCCATCGGTAGCCACTAACTATAGCCTAATCAATCATGAGATTTGCTTGCTCATGTCGCACAATATGGGAGATGGACCGTTGGTTATATGATATGGATGATAATCTTGCGTTGTATAAAACAATCCTTTTCTTCATCTGGCTCGCGGGCGCCGAAAGGAATAAGTTTCGGACCCGCCGCGGCGAGGTATATATATCTAGCTTTGCTTTTGCATATGAAAAAGGACCCCCTGCCTCTCAAGGATACGGAGTGAAGATGGTATAGTCAACAAGCAACCTATATCAGAAAGCCAGCGACTCTACAACCCAAATAATTAGTTCTTTCCTTTGTGATAACACTGCCCAAAGCAGGGCGTCACCATCGCCTCAAGGCAGATTCGGGGCCGAACTCTGTTGCTGTGGCGGGGACTCAGAGACCCGCCTCGATAAATCTAGAGTTCACAACATGTAGTAACATGCCGGGAGAATAACCCGACTTCAATCCTTACTATTCGGGTCTTTGATTTTCGACTGCTGGAATTCACTCTGAATACGAGATTCGGGTACATCTGGGGAGTATATGGAGTACTTTTCGAGACATCTCATGGCGGTCTGAACATCCTCGCATGCAACTGTCATCTGGAACCAAGCATAGCACTGCACGATCCGAGAACCACGGTTTACAGCCGCCTTATCCCAGACCAAAACAAGACTCAATTCAAGACAATGAACTCTCAGGTGACACCAATCTCCTTACATTCCTTAAGCCTACTCTACCTAGTCTATTACGGTGTAATTGATCATAAACCGCTACATGAGACGCAAGGGTGGTGAGATTAGGTGTTTGCGGAAACTCAAATAGTGCCGACATGGTTGGCCGTCTCTGGCTGGAACGGCTATACTGCCATCAATTGGCCGGGGATTGAAGGCTGGACTGCATAGCCAAAAGTTTACCTAGCAGAGAGGCTACCTTACGTGGTGAAATTGAGGAAGCAGATCGTGGACGAATCTCTGTCGATGTCATGACTTGGGTTGTGTGAGCTATCGCAAATGGCGATCGGCCCAACAGCGGCAGTGTCAAGCAGCCTAGCATTCCTAGTGGCTGACGCACAATTAGCAATCGAACCTGAAACAGTCTAATGAGCTCCCGGGATCACTTGAATAGATATATTGTCATGTCTTTATCAGTTGAACCGAAGACATCATCAATCAGCGATCATAGCCAGGTCAAATGGTGGAAAGGTAATATACATCCTCCGTAAGTGATAGATCAATATGGAGGCTTCCATATCTGACTCGCCGAGTTTCGAACCCCGGGCCCAAAAGGGGGCCTTCCATCTTAGGGCTAGAGTAATACTTATCTAGCGTACCACAGCTTGGATTTCTGGTTCTGGCTTCGTTTCCGTGTTTGCAGTCCCACTTCCTACTGAATTGTGCTTCAGGTACGGATAATACTTCGTAGCACCTTAGTCAATAAATGCCTGGCTACCAGTGCGTGGAATGCCATGCACACCTTTCCGCGTGCTGGCTCAACCCAGAGTCGTAGGCAGGAACACTTCATCAGCAAGGTGGATCATCAGGTTGACTGTAAATGCCCATCTCAGTCCATGCTTCTGGCACTAACAGCCTCACAAGGTCGAGGTGTGCCACGTCAGTTGGGAACATAACCGCCAGTGACTTGCCATGCATCACAGAACCTTCCTGACCATCCGGATAATAAAGTTTGCGGTTCCTGCATCTGTCTTCTCTCTTCTCTTCTCTCTCGATAATTTTCTGCTCGCATCTTGACCTTTAGGCTTGTGTTGAGCGTCTGAAAACGAGCTGTATACGGTCACTTAAAATTCCGGTGGTCTCTCAAACCCTGGGACGACAAAATTGTGCGGGCTGCGTGCGCACTCGAAATTATAGGATACGCCGAGGATCCTTGCAGTCAAGACTCAAAAGTATGTGTTCTGCGATTGTTCTTTGTCTGGACTCTGGAACCGGTGATGGGTTCGATCTACCTCGAAGCTCACTTCCGGATAGCCTGTGGAGCTCGAAGCTGGGGGACCTCTCGATCTGATTCTGATTCGGCAGGAACCTGCTCCCTGCCAGCCCGACTAACTTGATCGGTAACAGAAATTGTTTTGTTCCTGGATGTGGAGGAACTGAACTGCAGCGCTTGTGCTGTGGATGCAGGCCGAATTGAGAAGACGAAGACGCCGGCTGCTTTCGCGAACCGCCCGCGCCAGAACCCCCTTATTGACCTAGTAGTCTATTGACTCTGTCAGTTTCCCAACTCCCAATAGGTTGGTAATTGCACTTCCTGAATTCTTCATATCCTGCACACACTCCTTTGTTCGCACCTCAATTACGGTTGCCCTCTTTTCTCTCGTATATCGATGGAAGGCCTCTAGCTATCTTAAGTGTGACGAGCAACTTTGTTTTCCTCCAGCGGCAGTCGAGGAAGATTTCCGGGAGGGGAAAGTACGGCCACCAGCTAGCCTGGAGGTTCAAATCAGCTCTGACCCGTGCTTGCCTTCTTACCTCGTTACATCCACGCTTTGTCTTCAAGTTGCCTTTGCTCATCTATTCAGTTGTCTCATTTATGACATTCTCCTCTTTGGACGACCCCAATTGACCCGTTAGCCTCCAGATTCTAGTCGCTCGTTTGACCACCCGCTTTTGAGGCAGATTGGGTCTAGCCCATTTGTCTTCGTGCTACCAATTTCACTTCCCCAGCTCTCCGCAAATCCCCGCGTTTCTTTAATCGAGACTTCACTTCCTGCAAGCGCTCTAGTCTGAAGTCTGTGTGCGCATAGTATTCTATCATCAAGTCGGACGCTTTCAACCAGGTTCAGCTCTGACGGCGTGCAACAGAAAGCGACGAAGAATCATGGGGCGCGATTGCTGATATACTGCCCCCCAAGACGAAATCGCGAACTGGATTGGAGTCTGTCATACGCTACCTAAACACTACACCATCCCTGTATACCTACAGGGGAACTCGGAGTGCTGCAGTCATGTCCAGCACATGCATCTCACTCTCGGGTTCGACCCAATGTCCCGCGTTCAATACCTCCTCTATATCGACCAACTCGAGCCTCTATACGGATTTGTACGTATGCCCGGCTGTTATGTGAGGTCCAGTGACATGCTAAACGCTCCTTAGTCCATTCATGCAATATGTCTCCAACTTGACGCAGTTCGACCAGGAGCTGAATACCTATGTCATGCAGTCTTTTGTGAAGTCGAAGTGAGCCTGCCCAGTCCTCTATGATATCTAATAACATTCTCACGAGTTGCTTCCTCGGCAGATACGTGGACTATCTAGGATGCGAAGGTGCCAACCTCACTGACACTAGTGACTATTATGCCCGCTACACCACGAGTGTGATTTGCAGTAGCTTGGTCCAAAGCTCAAAAGACGACTGCAATCTTTCCGTCCAGGATTCGAGACCGCTTTGCGCTGATGCCTGCGTTAGACTCTCAGTTGACCATGTCATAATATTTTCATACTAACATAGAATAGGCCCAGATGGCTGAAAGCGAAGAGGCCATAATCAGCGACTCTGACCTCTGTCCTGAAAGGGCGGATGACTACATGGCCCAGATTCGGTCCGACTTCACCATTTGCGCTCTTCCTGCCGACTCGATTACTGTGAGCTGCGTCGTGGGAGCTGACAACGAGCCGGAGAATTGTGGATTTCGGTCTAATCTCTTGGGGCTGTGTGCGCATTGCAAATCGAGCTCGACCAACACCACCGACTCCTGCTGCGAAAGCGCAGGAGCAGCCACTCGATGCTCGAATGTCACCGTTCCCTCTTCAACGATAACACCCATTTTTACGTCGACGTCAACATCAAATTCAACAGCTGGTGCTTCGGATGGCTTATCTGGCGGAGAGATTGCGGGTATTGTGATAGGATCCGTGGTGGGGCTTGCTTTACTGGCTGCCCTCGCCCTACTCGCTTTCATCTGCTTGCGCCGCAAGCGCAAGGCGCGGGATGAAAGTGGTCTCAACCAACCAAATCCGCAACGGAAGGGATCTCCATCAATGCAACAGGCCCAGGTGAATAATGGCTATGCTGCCATACCCGGAGGACGAGTCGCTCGAATGTCTGCTTTGCGCGAGGTACCCAGCTCATCACCGGCACGCTCCCGCCTTTCGGCCGCCTTATTCGGGGGCGGAAAGTACAGCGACTCTTCCGACTCAGAGTATGGTGCAAGCCCGGGTGCTATGTCCAAGAAAATACCCCCAACAACTGGCAAGCGTCACGGATCGCTGTCTAGCAACTCTGCCTTGGCTGGTATGGGTACTGACAGCTCACCGCACTCAATGGGAGCTGGTCACTACTCGTCACCAGAAGGCGTGACAAGCGGACAGTCCGAGCAATTGTCTTCTTTTCAGGACTATTATTCGCCGGATGAGATACATCCCGGTGATAAGGTGGCTGTACTATGGGCATATCAACCTCGAGCAGGAGACGAATTCGCACTGGACCGAGGTGAGATGCTGAAGGTGATCGGCATATGGGATGACGGATGGGCTACCGGCGTTCGCATTCCGGAGAGCGTTGATGAACATGATGCTAGACACCGTGAGCAGCGCGATAGCGGTGTCTCGAATGGCACACAACGGCCGGCCCCTTCTCCGCCTCCGCTAGGAGAGATCAAGGCATTTCCACTAGTCTGCGTATGCCTTCCGCAACATTGGCGCAAGATCATTGACGGCGGCCACGCGGAAGAGGATTGACGAAGTCTCAAAGCAATTGCTCTGGTTCAAGTGCGCGGCCTCATAGGTCTGTGCTACTTCTGGCTTGGTCTTCCCTGCACGCTTGGTTTGGGGTTGCTGTATACAGAGCGTTTTCTGCAACTAGCCCGGCTTCCCCAAACACCATGAGCCACGGACTTAACAACTACTTTCACACATGGCTTACCTGCTTCAACTTTCCGGGCATGCTTCATGATGATTCGAACCACAGACTTGATCTTCTCAGGCCTTGCTGGATCGCACTGTCAAGTTGACGATGTTTCATGAGACGATCTGATTTTATGCCCTTCCAACTACTTTCTTTTCGATCTTCAAATTCTTATATACCCAGTTCTTAAGCGTGTGGTGCAGTTCTTGTATTTAGACACGATTTGCATCTCTATACTTCAGCGCCTAGAGTGTGGACAGATTTTTTATGTCCTCACGCACTCCCATCTTACGCATGATGCGACGCCGCACAGCTTTTATTTATTTATCGAGTTTTTCACAAAATCAAATCATCATATAAGCATCTACACTGTGGAAATTGAGACTAACCAATTTATCATTGTTTACAGTCGCATCGTGTCTTCGAGCGACGGCTGTGCAGGGTAGATGTCAGGTACAGTACGTAGCTAGCTAAGTATTGAATTTGCAGCCTTAAGTTACCAAGGCTGGACTGACGTGATATCACTGGGCTAGCCGGGACTAGTCCCATGGTTAGCCACCCATCAACGGCGGTTTACTCCGGTGCGAAAACAAGATTCATTTTGGCTACAGCTCCGAGAATAGAACGAGGGACTGACTGCGGTCAGTCGACTGTGGTTCGACTACCTAAGCATTATGGTTTGCTGTGAGCTCTCCATTGACAATAGATAGTGTAGGTATGAGAGAGATTTCTGGTGACTAAATGAGGAACTGGTCAGAGCTGCAGGCACGAGGCTGCAGATGATGCGCATCATGCGGGATGTTGCTGCTGCTGCTGATGGTGATGGTGGTGGTGGTGATGGCTGCCCATGCTATAATACTACAGCACTAGTCACTGGGTAGTCCACCATGGACCTCCCCTTTCCCCTAGGTAGCAACTTAACTAAGCTAGTAGGTAGAGTCACTGCCACTCCGTCATCGCCCAGCAAATTCAGGGGGAAGAGTGGAAAGGGAAAATGGCGGCTGGTGGTGCGATGGGACGAATCACGTGGCAGGACCCCCACTGCCCGCCCGCCGCCGCTGGAGCGCAAAGCACAACAACTAAATGCCCCTCTATCTCCATCTCGGCTCTCATCCCCCCCCCCATTATTACCACTATTCTTCCCTTTACAACACCCCCTCACCCTCTCTCTTCCATTATCTTCCGCCTTTCTCGAACATTACCTGAGTAGGTTGTTTCAGTGTTCGGTAAGCCGCCTTCTCAGTCCCTCCTCAGCTTGGTGCTTTATTCCTGCAGTCACCGACCGTGCTGTGACGACAGAGGACAAATAGGGGAATCTGGCCAACTGACATCGCGTGCATGCGCAGGTTATCCACTAGCCCACTCCCCATCTCAACTCTAGAACTATAATCTACCATGTCGGTAAGTACATGTGTCTCTGCGTTGGCTACGCTCCGAACTAATTTGGATTCTTCACTATCTTCTAGCTCGCATCTGGGTATGTTGATACTTTGCCCCGTCGGGAGTGGTGGGGAGCTCGGTGGTCTCCGGGACCAGGCTGACATGTCCGTGCCTCAACAGTGTTTCCATCACGGATGAGTGCATCACTGCATTCAACGACTTCCGCATGAGCGGAGGTGCCAAGGGAAGCAAGACCAAGTTCATCATCTTCAAGATCGCCGACAACAAGAAGGAAGTCGTCGTCGACGAGGCCTCCCAGGACGAGGACTACGAGGTCTTCCGCAGCAAGCTCGAAGCCGCTAAGGACAGCAACGGTCGGCCCGCTCCCCGTTACGCCGTCTATGATGTGGAATACGACCTCGGCGGTGGTGAGGGCAAGAGGTACGATGATCGCTTGCGCTCTTTGCGGGTCCCCGCCGAAGTACAGTCTTGCTAACCTTCTCTTCCCTCGAAACAGAAGCAAGATCATCTTCATCTCTTGGGTCCCCAGTGAAACCCCCACTCTCGTATGTTCTCTTTCGTGACTTATTTCTTGTGACCTTCAGAATTTCCAGTGCTGACGCTGTTTCGCTAGTGGTCCATGATCTACGCCAGCACCCGTGAAAACTTGAAGAACGCCCTCAACATCCACACCTCCATCCACGCTGACGACAAGTCCGACATTGAGTGGAAGACCGTCCTGGCCGAGGCCAGCGGTGGCAAGGCTGGCAAATAAATGACGGTGCCGGCTGGGTCCGGGCCAGGGTAAGTATGCTGGTTGTTGCATCGCAACGCATCATCTCGAATCGCGACGGAACCAGGAACGAAGCAGCTCTCTCCGAGTCTCCCTGCACAAATCTAGTTCAATATGAGATCGTTACGACCTGACCCTGCTTTGTTCTCTTTCCTATGCATAGTTACCGTATAATCCTCCAAGCGATTCTGGCACACTCTGGGGTTGACCGGCTGGGTAGGGATTCGTGCTTGTTTGTTCAGCGTTCGCGTGTACAGAATAGGTTGCTGTTGGTCGACATGGAAAAGGACTGATGCAGTGGGTATGAAGTAAATACACGGAGCTACATCCGGGTCATCAAAATTCGGAGATCGTGCTCTCTCCCTTCTCTTGCGATGGCGTTGTAGAGTTGGGAAGTAATCTTGTGGGATTCTAAGGTCGACTGACGTAGCTACCTATCCTGAGCGCGTGGAAGAGAGGTCATTCCCAGTTCCCTTCAATTCTGGCAATTCACGATGCGAAAATGTCGTTACTATAGTATTCAGTAGTTTGAACTTGCACTAGAGCGCCAAGCCAAGAAATAATCCTGATCACGGGCGACACCCCTTATCAAGATCATGGGCATCGTCTGATGTTCTTGGGGGACAAGAGGGATTCAGTCAGACGGGCAAAGGCGGACGGGCGGTCGGGACGGGTTTTGGTAATAGGCCAATGAGAGTGGTGGTAAAATGGACTAAGCTAGCCTGTCCGGATACTCGACTTTCCACCTCAAACCACAGATCATCGAACGTCGTTCTTCCCCCCCCCATCGCGACTCTTTCGTCACCCCTCCACTCCACCACCCCCAACGTCCACCATTCTCCCATATCGAGGAATCGCTCCTCTTGCTCCTGGAGAGTTGATTGCTACCATTGATTGATCGCCAGACGCCCCGTCATCTCTCGCACAACATGTTCGCTCAGTCCATCTCTCGGGCCGCTGCTCGCAGCTCGGCCATGCCCACCGCTGCCATTCGCTCCTACCGCACGGCCTCGAGCCCAATGGCTTGCCTGAACGCTCGTCCCCAGGCTGAGAAGCAGACCATTGCTTCCCAGCAGACTCGCGCCGCTTCCGAGCATGCCATCTCGAATCCCACACTCGCCGGTATCGAGAAGCGCTGGGAGGCCATGCCCCCCCAGGAGCAGGCCGACCTGTGGATGCAGCTCAGAGACCGCATGCAGGCTGACTGGCACCAGTTGACCCTCCAGGAGAAGAAGGCCGGTATGTTCTCTTAACCTGCCTGAGATGCTTTTTTTTTTGGTTGCTGGCTGGCGCAGACAGAATTTTGCTGACGGGTTCTGTTCTTCCCCACAATACAGCCTACTTCATCTCTTTCGGTAACCACGGTCCCCGCACTCTGCCCCCCAAGGGTGAGGCCTTCAGAGTCTTCGTCAAGGTCCTCCAGTACTGCTCCATTGGTGTCGGTGTCTTCTACGCCGTCCACTACTTCGCCAAGCCCCTCCCCAAGACCATGAGCAAGGAGTGGCAGGAGGCCAGCAACGAATACGCTCTCGTAAGTCCCTCAGATGCATTTTGTGGTCTTTCGTACCCTCCTCTCCTTCTCTTCCTGTGAGAGGAGGGGCCTGATGTATACGAACAATCACTAATCCGGTATTCTCCACTCAACAGCGCGAGAAGATCAACCCCATCTACGGCATCAGCTCCGAGGGTTACGAAGGCAAGGGCTTCGTCCAGAGCCCTCCTGCTGAGAAGCAATAAATTCCCGGCCAATTCCTCGGGAATCAAGGTAGAACGATTGGACGAGTGGCAAGCGACAGCGTTGGCTTGATAGATGGCTAACCCCGACTCCTGCCTGCTTCGATGCGCCCCTCTGATCAAGGCGGATGGGTGACCCTCCATCCAGCTTGGACACCTGCTCTCGCACATGTTTTGTTTGTCAAACGTCAAGCCCAAAAAGACCCCTCTGTACCTCGTACTGTGCCATAATCAATGTATCTCCTTTGTAGCCTTAGATCGGGGGGTTTTTTTTTGGTTCTCTTTTAGTTTTGGTTTTGCTGTGTGTAAGGTACAGTACCAGTGCTAGTGCCATAAGGTTGTCCAATTGCTGAAGAAATTATTTCATTTCCCCCAGGATGTGTATACTCAATACCCACGGGTGAACCAAGAACCCGATATCAGATTTTGGGGAAGACGGCTTAGCCACTTACTAGCTGGGTTGGTAGGTGCTTTGAGCTACTACTCTCTCCAGTAATGTAAAATGTGTGCGGCTCTTTTGGAAACGTCATTGTTACAACAAGACCGGTACACGTACTGAGTACTCCGTACAAGGCTAAGCGATATTTTATCGGGGAGCAGTTGAGTTTTTTTTTTTCCCCCCAGCCTCATCCAACTATCGGTCTAGGTTGCTAGGAAACTACGACGGAGCTCAATTGTCTCCCCTCATACGTGTCAATACTGAAGATTGAGCTTTCGAGACACCGCTAGACCGACGAGCCTGGGGCCAAGGGACTGAGGGAGAAAAGCCTGAGGGGGGGGATTGATTGAAAAGGAAAACCGGAATTGGAAATCACGGGAACACGTCAGATTTTTTTTCGTTGCGGTTGGCGGTTGGTCCGATACCGTCGCTTGTTTTCTGTCTGTATGAATGGATGCAATGCATGTCTGGATGTTGTCGGAGCAACCACTTGCTTCTAGGTACGTGTAGGGGAGGGTTTGGGCGTGATGGGAATGGATGGAGGTGGTATATGTAGATGACTGAACTGAGAATAGAGTACTATTTGTAAAGAAGAATCATGCTTATTGGTATTAAACATCAAGAGGTAGGAAGTATATATCCATCATTGAAAGGGCAAGTTACGAAAGAGGCGGGGGTTTCCAGTTGGTATTAGTAGTATCCGGGCTGGGCTGGTGCCAAGTCCGATCCCCCATTTTGTGTGTGCCCCGATGGGGTTGGATTGTTACTTGTTAAGTTACCCCAACAGGGCAAGGTTTGGGTTGGTTCTGGTTGCCAGGTGTGCAGCTGGACTAAGTATGTACTCGGACAGACGGGAAGAGCATTGAGCAGAGCATGAGCATGGGTGGTAGTTAGTAAGTTAGTTTAGGGTAGTGGAAAAGAGGAGAAGGAGGAAAAGGATTAGCCTGAATGGACCAGGTAACTTGAGGTACTGTACAGTCAGTACATTGTACTCGGTACCTTCTTCGTGTATAGTATACATCGGAGCTACTTTGCCCTCTCTACTGCATGCATGCAATGCATGCATGGATGCTGGATGGGAGGTAGTAGGTAAGTACCATTACCAGTCCAATACACACGGTACTGTACAACTGGCCAGAAAACACACACAACAGCGCGTTGCTCGGTACATCACGGGATCGTCGGCAAAACCGCCCCGGAAAGGCTAAGCCGGACAGACTCGGCCAAGCGTAGGATCCACCTCACCTCAACTGAACCTGACCTCCTCTCCTCTCAACCTCTTCCCTTCCCTTTTCCTCTCTTTCTCCCTCTCTTTTCCCTTCCCCCCATCCTCCCCTTTGACCTCCCTCTATACCCATTTCGCTCTTCAACACCATCATCATGTTCAAGAGGTATACTACTCCAGACCCCCAATCCATATACCCCAAGCTTCAACCTTCCCCCCCCATCCCCCACTATTACTTTCCTTTTTCATATTGTTGTTCATCCTTCCATTGATCAAAGAACTTTGAATGAACTAACCTTGGCTTGTTCTTCTTCCTCAGCGGTCTTGCCCGGACCTTCGGGAGGGCTGCTTTTGCTCGGCCTACCCCCGTTGCCCGTCGCGCTTTCCAGCCCAAGACCAACGGTCTTCCCTCCCTTGCCCGTCTGGCCAGCACTGAGGCTGCCTCTATTGGCAAGATTCACCAGGTCATCGGTGCCGTCGTTGACGGTATGTTCAACTTTGCTCCCTGCCTTCCCGCCTGCCGAAAGAAAAAAAAAAAAACCCTGCCGGCGGCTACGCGAAAATCTTTTCCGACCGCGATACCATCCCCAATTCCATCAAAAACGACTCAATGGCCATCAAGGATTACAATATCTGACTCTCGACTACAGTTAAGTTCGACGGCGAGAAGCTCCCCGCCATTCTCAACGCCATTGAGACCGAGAACAACGGCCAGAAGCTCGTGCTTGAGGTTGCTGTATGTCCACCACCACTACCTTTCAGCTCGACATTACATCAAAGCTTGGATAGCTAACCCCAGCATTAGCAACACTTGGGTGAGAATGTCGTTCGTACTATTGCCATGGACGGTAAGCTTCACCTACTTTGCACCAGCCACCATGGAGAGATCTCGACACTCGGCCTCCTCCTTCGTGGTTATCCCTTCCAATGCGTGGTCTCGGTGTCAACATCTGTCGTGCTGGTTCCCTAACGCGTCTGTTTCCAGGTACCGAGGGTCTGACCCGTGGTGCTGCCGCCCGTGACACTGGTGCTCCCATCACCATCCCCGTCGGCCCTGGCACTCTCGGCCGTATCGTCAACGTCACTGGTGACCCCATTGACGAGCGTGGTCCCATCAAGGCCGACAAGTTCCGTCCCATCCACACTGAGGCCCCTGCCTTCACTGAGCAGTCCACCACTGCCGAGATTCTCGTCACTGGTATCAAGGTCGTCGATCTCCTTGCCCCCTACGCCCGTGGTGGTAAGATTGGTCTCTTCGGTGGTGCCGGTGTCGGTAAGACCGTCTTCATCCAGGAGTTGATCGTAAGTCATTGTCTGGCCTTGAATCTCGCCAGTAACGGGGACTAATTCACTTTGCAGAACAACATCGCCAAGGCCCACGGTGGTTACTCCGTCTTCACCGGTGTCGGTGAGCGTACTCGTGAGGGTAACGATCTGTACCACGAAATGCAGGAGACCGGTGTCATCCAGCTCGAGGGTGAATCCAAGGTCGCCCTTGTGTTCGGTCAGATGAACGAGCCCCCAGGTGCCCGTGCCCGTGTCGCCCTTACCGGTCTGACCATCGCCGAGTACTTCCGTGACGAGGAGGGTCAGGATGTGCTGCTCTTCATTGACAACATTTTCCGTTTCACCCAGGCCGGTTCTGAGGTGTCTGCCCTTCTGGGTCGTATCCCCTCTGCCGTCGGTTACCAGCCCACTCTGGCCGTCGACATGGGTGGTATGCAGGAGCGTATTACCACCACCACCAAGGGTTCCATTACCTCCGTCCAGGCCGTCTACGTGCCCGCTGACGATTTGACTGACCCTGCCCCTGCCACCACCTTCGCTCACTTGGACGCCACCACTGTCTTGTCCCGTGGTATCTCTGAGTTGGGTATCTACCCTGCCGTCGACCCTCTCGACTCCAAGTCCCGTATGCTCGACGCCCGTATTGTCGGTCAGGACCACTACGACACCGCCACCCGTGTCCAGCAGATGCTCCAGGAGTACAAGTCCCTCCAGGATATCATTGCCATTCTGGGTATGGACGAACTGTCTGAGGCTGACAAGCTTACCGTCGAGCGTGCCCGTAAGCTCCAGCGTTTCCTGTCCCAGCCCTTCACCGTCGCCCAGGTCTTCACTGGTATCGAGGGTAAGCTGGTCGACCTCAAGGACACCATCCGCAGTTTCAAGGCTATCATCAGCGGAGAGGGTGATGACCTTCCTGAGGGTAAGTTGAATCTTCGTTTCCTGTGTTTTTAGTGAGATCCTTGCTGACCTGTTTTCCAGCTGCTTTCTACATGGTTGGTGACTTCGAGTCTGCCCGTGCCAAGGGTGAGAAGATCTTGGCCGAGCTCGAGAACAAGGCCTAAATGTAATATTGTTTTTAAGCGCCCTTTTCCTTTTATGTTAGACATGGACTACCTTTCTTCCATGATCCGGTTTCCATCGATGCCTGTACAGTACTCGAATTGAGAAAAGGGAGTTATGAGAGAAAGGATTTTGATCAAGTCCAACGATTCATCAAGGAAGCAGGAGCACTTGGAGGCAATCCCTCATCCCAAAGCCGGGATGGAGACTTCCCGGCTTGTGTTACACTACGTGCTCATGTAAGTAAGTCAAAATGACCACCATCAGCCTCATACCCGCCGGGCTGAGACAATTGTACTCTTTTCTTTTGTTGGGATCATCTGTCAGCGCGTAGTTAGCATGGTAATGACATCTCTATGACGCTTACTCACTGCCACGTAGCTTGTTGTCCCGGTCTAATTCCCCATACTCTGTAATCAATGATAGATAGTCAGCACCCCAGCAGGGAGCTACTCCATCCCTTACCCCATCTTTCTAGGCGCCAGCTTTGATCCAAGTGGGGTGGGGACACTACATGCAGTTGGGAAGCCTGGGTCATGATTTCCTTGGTCTTCCCTCACCAGTCTCCAGTGCCGCTGGCCGCGGCAGCCCCCCTCTCTCCTCCCTCTCTTGTACTTAATCATCTACAATCGCAAAGTCATACTTCAGTCTATTGCATTGCTTGCTTCTTGGCTATTATATCAACACGAGTAGCTTAACATACAAAATAAACAATCGAGAACAAAGGATTTGGTTTGTCAATCGCTAGGAAATTCGATAGATAGATAGGTATCAGATCAGGAGGTGCCAGCTAGCTAGCGAGGAGGCTCAGAGGCCTTGCTGCTAGCTGCCTGCTGCTGGGGACGTTCCCTTTGGGGAGGCGTGTTGGTAGAGCAAGGACCAACTAGGCTCTTAGAGGGTCTCTTCTAGTGCGAGGACCTGTATTCAATCGGGTTTTGTTAGCATCCAGGAATACACCAGGTGGGCCTTGGGGGGGGGGGGGTTTAGGACAAAGGGAGAGGAGCTGGCAAACTCACCAAGGCGGACCGCGTGGGAATATAAACCTGCAGGTAGTTGCGGCGGCCGTTCCACTCGAAGTCGGTGGTGAAGAAGCGCGTCTCCTTGTCGTTGCGGCCGAAGCCGCCGAAGGCCTTGTCGTCGCTGTCCAGCACGATGCGGTAGGTGCCGGCCTGGTCGACGCCGACCCGGTAGTCCGTGAAGCTGTTGGTAGGGTGGAAGTTGAAGATCCAGAGGAGGCCGGCGCGCTCGAACACGAGGACCTTGTCGCCCTCGTGCTTGAGGCTGACGTATGCCTGCGGCGCGTGCAGCCAGCCGTACTTGTCCTCGGTGAGCTGCATGGCGCGGTCGAACTCGTTCAGGAACTGGTAGCGGAGCAGGTGGTCCTCGGTCAGGTTGAGTTGGCGCCGGGCGTACCAGAACGAGTTGTCGTTGCCCGCGCGGGGGAAGTCGAGCCACTCCGGGTGGCCGAATTCGTTGCCCTCGAAGTTGAGGTACCCCTCGCCACCGAGGGCGTGGGTGACCAGGCGGAGCAGCTTGTGCAGGGACATCCCGCGTTCGATGATCGGGGTCAGTTCGGTGAGGATGGACATGTGCGTGTACATCTCCTTGTCACAGAGCCACATCATGAGGGACTTGTCGCCCACGAGACTGGTTTGGAGCCAGATGCATTAGTTGAATTGTTCGAGGGAGGGGCCACCAAAAACTGTTCCAGTGGTGTAAAGGCAGACTTACGCTTGGTCGTGGCTCTCAGCATAGGCGATAGTCTTCTCGCCGTGGCGGCGGTTGGTAAGGGTGAAAGCCAGGTTGCCGATGTCCCATTGGTCATCGGACTTCTCCTTCAGGAGCTTGATGTACATGTCGGGAATGGCCATGGCGAGACGGTAGTCAAAGCCAACTCCACCCAACGAGTGAGGTAGACACAAGGCTGGCATGCCCGATACATCCTCGGCTACCGTGATGCAGTTGGGATAGATGTTGTGGAGCATCTCGTTAGCAAGAGTCAGGTACATGACACCCTCGTCGTCGACGGCGGGCCCAAAGTACTCGTGATAACCGCCAGAGAAACCACTTGTTTGAGTTAGTCCATGTATTGCGAATGGAGTGGTTGGGGGTGGACGCACGTTCCAATACCGTGATGCGTATACAGCATGCTGGTAACACCATCAAACCGGAATCCATCAAAGCCATACTCCTCCATCCAGAACCGCAGGTTACTCAAGAGGAAGCGCAGCACCTCATGGTGTCCGTAGTTGAACAGACGACTGTCCCACAGATCATGCTGACCTTTCCCTCCAGAATGGAAGTATAGGTGGTCCGTGCCGTCAAACATGTTCAGACCATCCAGCACGTTCTTGGAAGCGTGACTGTGCACCACATCCAGAAGCACCACGAGACCCAGGCTGTGCGCGGTATCGACCAGCTTTTTCAAGTCTTCCGGCGGGCCGTAGCGACTGCTTGCCGCGAAGAAGCTGTTGACCTGGTAGCCGAAGCTGGCGTAGTACGCGTGCTCCATGATGGCCATGAGTTGGATGGCATTGTAGCCCAGATACTTGATCCGAGGCAGCATGTTCGTGGTGAACTCCTTGTAGGTTGCCACCTTGGTCTCCGGGGAGGAGATCCCGACGTGCGCCTCGTAGATGCGCAGACTCTCGGGCTTGGTCGGACGTTGGTGCTTGAAGTGATACCGCTCGGCCTCGGGAGGGTTCCAGAACACCGACTCGTAGGTCGGGGATACGGTCAGATCTTGTACAACGCGCTTGATCCAGGCGGGTATACGGTAGATTCGCTCCCCACCGCGTGTGACCATCGTGATCTGCGATGCGAGACATCAGCCTTATCGTGCAATAACATCACCGGAAGGGGGAGGGTCCTGGTTCAGCCGCACCTTGATCTTACTATCATGCGGGATGGCTGGCGCGCCATCCTTCGCCGGTACTGTGACCTCCCAGACGCCAAAGTCATTCTGCTTCATCGGATTTGCCTTGATGTCCCAGTTGTCTGCCCCCCAATTGTTCAGTAAGTCGCTTCCATGAATCTCAAGGAATAGCACCTAGACGTACTGAATTCGCCGACTAATTGAGCTTCGACGGCCCCGGGCGCCCACTCCCTGTAGATGATATCCCCGTTTTCGGCGACATTGAGGCCGAATTTCTCATAGCCCTATCGGTTTTCACCCGATGGTTTTGGTCAGTGTCAGTGGAATGCGGGATGATCGGAGATGATTAGTAGAAAAAGGTAAGGTATTTTCGATCGGACCCGCGATCAGCTCGCGGGATGAGGTGTTTGATGGAGAAAATAAAATCAAGTAAGTACCCTGCTGAACTTCTCCAAGCCACCCTCGTGGTCATTGATCGTTTTGACCCAATGCTCAACAAACTCGAATCTACGTTTGAGAGCGTCGCGGTGCGGCTCGAGCCATGGGTCGAGCTTGATGACACCTGAATCAGAAAGGTGAGCAACAATCAGCATGCTTCAGATTATGAAGGGAGTTTCCCTCACCAGTGCCATCTGCGGGTGCTGAATCCGATGCCATTGGAAAGGTTAGAGAGATGTGGTGATGTTTCGGATGGAGAAACCGAATGGAAGTAAAGCGAAACGAACAACGTCCAGCCCTAAGCTTGAGGAGGTTGAAAGTAGTTGGGAAAGTTTCAGTCGGATGGGAAGACAGTGATGGAAAGAAAAAGAAAAAAAGACAAGGAAGAGAGAGGGTGGGAGGGGGAGGCGAAAGAGTGTTGAGGAGGGGAGGAGGAGGAGGAGGAGGGTAGCTCCAGAGCACATGCGGGGGTGGCAGCAGCAACAGCAACAGCAGCAAACAATCTAAAGATGGTCGAGGCCAAAGCTCCTGTATAGAGCCTAGTGCGGGATTCATTCCTGCTTCGGAGTTGCGGGTGACAGTGACATCACCCCCGCTTACTGTAAGCCTGGCACTTTCCCGTCGGTCGGCAGGTAAGCTAATTTTGGTTTTGAAAAAGAAAATGACTCTGCTGTTTTTCCTTTATCAAACCTATATTGATATGCCGAAAGCAGAGATAATCCTTGATTACGTTGAGATGTGAACTGGCCCAGTGTCAAGATCCATGTCCAAGCTCAGGGGCGATAAGGTTACATCCAGGCACCGGCTGGAACCACTTCCCGCATGCAGCAGCACCAGCAGCAGCAGCAGCAGCAGCAGCACACACCAAACTGGGTCGCAAGACAATTCAATTGATTTTTTATGCTAGATGTTATATTATACTAAGTAGGACAGGCTTGCTGAGTCACTTGACTACTGCAGATTCTCCCTCCCCGTCAACTTTTTCGGGACAATTGCTGTGCAACCAGGCTGCTAACCTCATTTCATAGCAGAAGTTGGAAATCGATCTAACATCCTAAGCGTTGCAGCCACCCACATCCTCCTCCTGAGACTGGCCCCATCCCTGTCCCTGCTGCCATTGACCCCCCTGGTGGTGCTTGCTAGAGGAGCTGGACGAGCTGGGGGCACTGGTAATCTGTTCTTGAGCGCTGCTCACAGCGGTGGTGGCAACAAACTCAGCAGCACTGGTGGCCGCAACGTACTCCGAGGTGGAGGACGAAGAAGACTTCACAACGCTGGTAGCCGAGCTGGTAGCCGAGCTAGTAGCACGAGCTGCGCTGGTCGCAGGGGTACCGTGGCTAGCGCCAGAAGAGGACAAGGACATCAGGGCGCTGTAGGGAGTAGCGCCAGGGTAGAAGGAAGTGGGGATGGTAGGGATAGGAATAGAAAGGGTGGTGTCGAAGGCCGCAGTCAGATCGCCGGCCATCGTGGTCGCGGAGTAGCCCGAGGGAGCGGAGCTCACAGTGGTGGTGGAAGCGGAATAGGCGGCGTGGTCGTCACTGTCCTTCAGACAGAATCCAGATCCATAGGCGCTCTGGCAGGAGTACCACTGCACGCTGCCCTTCTCAGTCCACATCGCGAAATCCTCAATGGTGATGTCGTAGCAAGGAGCACCGGTAGGGCAGATCATCTTGATGGGTCCACGGGTCAGACCGTATTCCTCAGTACCCTTCCAGTTCTTGATCGTGAAGTTGCTCATCTGGATACCGTCGCCCTCCACAGTGCTCATACTGGCCCACGCACTGTCGATATCGAGGGAGTAGGCGTTACCGTGCCCTGATTAGTGAAATTATGGTTAGCACTCGTCTTCGTAGTCAGGGAGGTAGCGTCGGGATGTATACCAATGAAGTTCTCAAGGACAACGTTCTCAATGAATCCACTTCCACCATTGCTCTTGATCAACATCATGTTGTTCGAGTTCCAGGTGTAGATGTTACGGTAGGTGATATCGGTGACGTTGGTATCGGTTCCGAAGGAGCCCATACCGCAGCCACCACTCCAGTTGCAGTAGATGTTCTCGACCAGGATGTTGTGTGCCGGGCTCTGCGGGTCTCGTCAGGATTTTCATCTTTGATATGATCTAAGGCATGGGGTCATACCTTGACCGTAACGCACTCATCCTTGTTCGTCACTTCGATCTATGTGACGCTGTTAGCCTCGGTCAGTTTGCAAAACTGGACGATATGCTCACATCGTGGATCCAGATGTTGTCACTCCACACGTCAATGCCATCAAGACCACCGTGGTTGCCACCACGAATGGCCATGTTGTAGACTTCACCATTGGTGCAAGTATCGATTGAGAAGTGGAAAGCAGGCGAATCGACCAGAATGATATCGTGAACCGAGAAATCCGTAGTATCCCACACGCGCAGCAGGCGTGGGCCGGAGTAGTTGTCATCCTTGTGTAGCTCGTAGCCCAGACCCTGGATGGCACCCTTAGAGTTGCTGCTGAAGAGCTCAAAGTCGCTGGTGTGCTCGATCATGATCATGTTTCCCCCCTCCGTGCTGTCACGGTAGATGGTACCGTCCAGCTGCAAGGCCCAGGCTGAACCTCCGGCCAATTTGACCCAGGTGGACATCGCATAGTCACCCTCGGGGATGTAAACCAAGCCGCCCGTCTTGCAGTCGGCAAAGGCAGAGGCCAAGGGAGTGCCCAGATCGGTGGATTTGTCCGCCTTGGCTCCGTAATCGAGAACATTACAGGTTTTGGTGGCAGCCTTAGTACTGGCCGAGGTCAAAGGTCCAACAGAGCCGCTCAACTGCGCAGCAGCGAGCAGGGGCGCCAGGCCCACGGCGGCAAAAAGAGAGAGTTTGTCGACAAGCATGGTGCCGTGCCGATTTGGCGATAGAAAAGCGAAAAGGAACGAAAGAAACAAAAAATGACACAGAAAAGAGTGTGGTAGAGACGTCTGTCAAAGAGTGTACATGAAAAGAAAGGAAAGTTGAGAGGATGTATCACCGAGTCCACGTCAGCGAGCCTTTGCCTCCCTCTTTATATCAGAAAGCATTCCACCGTCGCGGCCATTTGCCGACAGCGGCTTGCCGTTTGAGCTAACCGCCTTGCAGCCGCTAACAATTCTTCTTGGAAGTCTTGAACCGCGTGGAGAGTGGAAACCAAGGAGCAGGAGACATCTCGGTCGTCGTTAGTCGATAGACTACTCCCCCATTGATCGAGTAATGCTATTCTTGACAGCACACAACGGGGCAGCTTGCCCAACTAGGCAAAACCTGGACCAACTTAAAACCATCAGCGTCGGCCATATACTTGGTGCGATGGAGTTCACGGAGCCACTATGGAGGACCAGGTCCTGGATTTGGAGTATGGCGAGCAGGCTCTGGACCCTGACTCAAATAGATTAAATCCCCCCTGATGGGCGCGGGTTGACGTCGGGTAAATCAGCATGGCTTGAGCTTCAGATTGTCTTCAGATAAGGAGTTCAAAGCACCGTGTTCTCCTAGTTTCGGACATATCGAACGGATCGAACGTATTTATTTGTGATGTACATTGAAGAAGTTATAACAAGATGGAGCAAGAGTAGTAGTGGTAGTGAAACGATGAGTTGCGCATGGAAGGGGGAAAAGGCAAGTTGCTAGTTAGTAGTCGCCGAAGCCGGGAAGAATCGCAGTGGCCGATGGATGGATGGGCCCGCTCACCTGAAACACCAGAGCCATTTAGCCCTACCCCAACAACAACTTGCAAAATCCACACCCATTCCTCTGATGGTCATTGGAGGTCATTGGAGGCTGGACATTGCTCAGGGGCCGAACTGCTCGTCAGAACTTACTCTCCTGATCACTGATCACTATGCAGGATCGCGGAGGATGGATAATTCGTGTCTGTTCCGTGGTCCATCATTCTGTTCCGGGTCAACCGAAGTGGTCAAACCTCCTTAGGGCTGTCGAGCTCCATCGTTCAGACGTCCGTCTCAATCCCCTGAAACAGATCGGCGGTGTAGCTAGATACGCCGTGAAGTGTGCGACAGACGCGGTGGGAATCACAGTAACTCGTAAAATTAGATTAAATCTATATAGTCTGGGGTTTCTCCCAATATATGCAAAACCGACACGCCGGCGGGCTCGCAAAGATACACCAGAATGAGATAGATACACTGTAGCTTGTTCGTTGCTATACATGGTCGGTCACCCATCGGGCCATCACACCGACGTTATCGAATGAAAAAGGGTATCTGGAACAGGTTCAATATTGGCGCAGCGTCCACCAAGCATGGTCCCCTAAACAAAGCAAGAGATTTGTTAGTCTCGTTCAATTTCTTTTTCCATACTTGCAGGGCCAGCAACACTCACCATCTACAGGTTGTCGCCGACAGTGCCGACAACAGTGCCGACCGAGGTGCCAACACCAGGAAGTCCGAGGCTGCTGACGAGGCTAGTAACTTCAGGAGACAGCTGGATGAGGAGATAGGAGCCATCCTGGCCAACAACGGTGAGGAGCTGCTCGACGGGGGTGCTGAGATCCTTGAGAAGGTCACCAATGTTGCCAGCGGTCTTGACGATGCTGCCAACCGAGGTTCCAACACCGGGGAGACCGAGATTGGCGACGAGGGAAGCGACAGAGGGGCTAAGCTGAACGAGAAGGCGCTTGGCGTTGGGACCGGTGACCTCAAGGACGTTCTTGACCTGGGGGGCAAGATCTTGGACAATCTCGCCGTTGGAGCGCTTCAGATTCTGACCCAGAGTACCGACAACAGTTCCGACCGGGGTACCGACGCCAGGCAGGCCAAGGCTGGAGACAAGAGCGGTAACGGAGGGGTCGAGCTGAATGAGGAGAACGCCGCCATCCTGACCGACAACGGTGAGCAGACCCTCAAGGGGCTGAGCGAGGTCGGTCAGCAGGTCACCGAGGCTAGAAGCAGACTGAACGACGCTGCCAACAGCGACTCCGACGCCGGGGAGGCCAAGGCTGGAAAGAAGACCAGTGACATCAGGGCTCAACTCGATGAGGAGCTGCTTGGCATCAGGTCCAGTAACGGTGAGGATCTGCTTGACATTGCCGCTCAGGTCCTGAACGACATGGCCGCTAGCAGAGCCGGCAGCAGCAGAGGAAGCAACAGCGCCGCTGGAGACTGAAGAGCCGGAAGAGGAGAGAGACTTGGTAACCTGAGTGAGCTCAGTCAAGCTGCCGGCAGGGGCGGCGATGGTGGCAGTGGCCAGAGCGGCGAGAACAGTGAGGAAAGCAGCCTTCATTGTGATGATATATGTGATAGGAAAAAAAGAGAGAGAAGTATGTTGATTAAGGTATTAAGTATTGACAAGGAATGACAGGAAGTTGGACTTCGAGAAAGAGTGAATGATTCGCTGCTGGATGAGAAAAAGAAAAGAGAAGAATGGGTGGTGAAGACCGTCTTTATATGCCAAAGCTGGATTGGCAATTGATCCCAATTCACTTGCCCTGGCTCTCTGCTTTGACGAGGGCCTAGGAGTGTAGGATGATGATGGATCGACATCAATTGCCTAACCTGTAGCTTCTGCTCGGGAGAGTGAGAGAATGGAGATGACGAGCTGCCTCATTGTGGATACGGATTGGCATAGGATAATGATGATCATAGTCTGTTTACCCTCTCAGGCTTTACACCGTTTGAACTTTACCTGTGATCATCAGGTACAGTCGAGTAAAGACATATCGTGACCTGCGTTTGCTGCTTCTTGCTTGCATAGTCATGATTTCAAGACTTCCAAACACAGTGCCAAAGGGGAGCTGTGAAACAACCTTTGGGCTTCAGAAAAGCTCACGACATACGGCTGGTGGTGAGCAGCAAGCAAGGTACGAAATGAAGTCGATTGCTCAATTATCACAGTTCGCAAGGTCCCGCTGATCTTCACTCAAATCGCATGCAGCCTTCGGAACAAATCCCGCCACTGCCATTGTGATCGGCACTTTGTTGACTGTCCCACCATGCGGTGGCTGAAAGCCACACTTTCGGATCAAAGGAGCTTTTCCGACGCGATACTGATCTACTACTGGCTTGAACGATACACATACCTTTCTTAATTCAAGCTATAACTCGAAGCGCTGTGATGCCGGATAGGAAGCCACAAGAGCCTAGGGCATTTGAGTAAGTAGCATGAGCACAGAATCCATGCAAACTTGGCAGACGTTTCTGAATCGAGCGACTGCAGCCAGACGGTCATTCGTAATCCTCATCCTGAGATGTATGCAGCTATATGCATCTAGCAAGTAAGTTGGTATACCGTTTTCTTCAACGGAAACGACGATGCAGTAATCTATGCGCCAAGAATGAATGGACCCTGGGAGCTAGGAGCCTGCTTTCCAAATCTAGTTAAGAGAGACGCTTAAATGCGATTCATGTCTCTCAATCAGCTGGATTAGCCTAGCAGCTGCTGAGCCGTCCCTGAGAACCCTTTCTCCACGAAGGTGGAGATCTCGAGGGTAGGAAACCACGGATTGTGCTCGTATAGTCTACAAATTGATCGACCTTGCCTGTCAGCGGCTGTGTGACCAATCCAAAGACAGGATCAACTCGGCAGCAGTCTTTGCGAACATCTCCGCGGTCTCCACATCCCGACAATAGGGAAATATAGCCTCCCAGGGCAGCAAATGCAGCTCGAATCTCAAGTACGATTGACTTTGCTAGTGGCATACCGCTACCGTGATTAAGGTTTCGCCTTCCGCAGCATGCAGTACTCAGTACGTAGATGGAGCACAGAGCCGTGTACTGAGTCTCTTATGGGAAGGATGTGGGAAGTGGCTGGAGTTGCGGCAGCTGCCGATCAGAGTGAAAACGAGGATGTCGTGCTCATATTCGCTAACGCTCTTTAGAAACGTCATTGTGATCCGCTATGTGGTGTGAAGTATCGGTTGCGTATTTTCAATCTGTGGTTGCCTGACAGCAAATCAGAGACGTAGTCGACTGGTCCAGCAGGGGGCTGTACTGTAGAGTGATTGACACAGAGTTGGGTCAAGGTTGAGCACGTTGGCAGGCAGAGAGCGCTCTTCATGTTACAAGCGCAAGAGTAGTACCACGTGGAGGGGCTGCAGGTTCTGGGAATGGAGCACATCCCAGGGGAAGGATAAACATCAGTGTATCAGGGGAGCCAAAAGGCGTCATTGATCAAGCATTGGAATTATGATCTGCTCTGGGGTGGTGGACTGGAGTGGACTGGAGTGGAGGTGATCGTGCGTGAGGTTGCTGGTTTCGAAGGCGCTAACCCAGGTAGCTTTCATGCCTTGGAGCCTGAGATGGGAACCACCCGTAGGCCTTGCTCCCACTCGCACTCCATCAACTTACACGTCCCCTTCACGAATTTGGTCAAATTAACAAATCCTTCAACAGATCCACGAGACATACGTGATTCAACATATCCTGATGTATACTTGGCACGTATGTACGCCGCAATACACCTACAAAGGAGCCCGGTTAAGGGGTTTCCAAAGTCCCGAACAGTTTGCCGATTAACTCGGCGATCTTCTAGAACTACCTAGTGATCGACCATTCTTCCTCCTCGGCCTCCTCCTAGCACATCCGGGCGCTTCTCTGGGGCAGATCGTATTGAGATGATGATCAACACAATTACAATTGTCTGCACTGGGTCACGGTTTTGCTCCATAACACTAAGAACAAAATCTGCAACGCCTGCTTTACCCATTTCTAGTCAAGTCCTTCGTCTACTGACGGAGGAGATGGATGGGTGAGAACTACTCGTGTTGACTGCAGCCTCATTCTGGTCCAAACTCCACCACTAACAAAGCTGTGCTCAGAGCGGCCCTGATTCGATCAGAAAAACATCTTACTACCTATGTTCATGGTAAGGAATTATCAGTATTTACGAAGCCGGACTTGGGGGCAATTCGCCAGTGAACCAGCCACTCGCCGTCTGCCCAAGTTCAAAGTCCAGCGTTCCACCTTCAGCGAATATGTCCTCCCACGCCAGCCAGTTCTTCTTCCAGTCCTTCCCATTCAACTTCAGCGACTGCACATAGACATTACCTCCGCCATTGCCGTCACCGCCAGTGGCAGTGACGCTCAGTGTCTTTCCCTCTCCAAGATCGATGGTAAGGGACTCAAACCAAGGGGAATGGATCAGGAAAGTAGACTGCCCAGTGATAGGGTACAGCCCAATCATGTTCCACAGTATCCAAGTCTGCATAGCACCTGCGTCGCTATTTCCAGGAAGGCCTGACGCACTGGTACCGTAGTACGATTTAGCGACACTGCGCGACCGTGCAACGGACAGATCTTGTCGGCCGATATAATGGTATAGGTAAGGGACGTTGAACATGCTAAACACTTAAGTCAGTATGCTCTCCCATGATGTTCATCTGAGGACAAGGACTTACGGTTCGTTCGTTGGATCGAAAATGATTCCGCTAGAACCACTGGCCCCCTCAGTAAACATGGTGTCAAGCCGCTTCTGTACGGTTTCATTTCCTCCCATCCACTCAATCATCTTCTCCATATCATGGATGGCATTCAAAGAGTATGCCCAGCTACTGGCCTCATAATAAGGATCGCCCCAGTAGCCACTGTCACCCAAGGGATCGGTCTCCATGAAACCTGTCTCATTGCGAGGAACCACGAAACCAGAGAACCCAAGCGAAGTCTGCTCGGGATTCCAGTGGTTGCGCCAGTTGCGCGACCGGTTCAGATACTTCGTCGCATCTTCCTCCTTCCCCAACCCCGAGGCTACTTGGTACAGACCGAAGTCATTACAGGAATATTCCACCGCTCGTGTGACCGATCGGGAGTATCTGGGTGTGATGAACCCTAAGCGAAGCCAGTCTGGTAGCGCACCTCGTCCTTCCTTGGTCGAGGAGTCGGGAGCCTGGGGATCGACCGGGGAATTGGCAGGGGTCACCTCCGCATCTTTCACCATCGCCTTGTATCCATCTTCCCAGTTCACGGCACCACGTACCCCCTTAACATAAGCATCTGCAAGGATGTTGTCGGCATTTGAACCTCCCTGAGAGCGCCCGTTATAATTGGAAGAGCGAGCGTCCGGCATGTAGCCCTCAAAGCGCCAAATATCGATAAGTGACCGTATTTGCTCCTCATAGGCAGTTGGCTGCAGAATCTGCATGAGAGCAGTTGAGCATCGGAAAAGATCCTTGAATCGTGTGAGCGATGCAATGAATCTTGTTCCGGACTACCTAGGGAGATACTCACCCAAAACGTGAAGATGTCCTGATAGTACGGTTCCGAGGACGACCATCCAGGGTTCTCGCCCGTCTGGTTAGTCGGAATCAAGTGCATGAAATAAAGCGATGTATACAGCAGTTTAAGAGTCGTTTCATTGGTGTTGCTGGTTGTCACCTTAGACAAGACTTTGGACTCCCATTCCGCTTGAGCTTCGGCGACGACAGAGGCAAGCTCCTTGTCTTCAGGTATTTCATCGTTGACGTTCCTGCAGGCCTGTTCGGTGCTGATCCAAGATATTCCTACTCGTGATGTCACAGAGGTGTCCTGGAATGTGTACACCGCCCCGACTCGAGTCGAGCCCGAGCTAGACGACGCGAAGCCATTGTTCTGTCGAACACTGCCATCTGCATCTGTCCCCACATAGGTTCGATTACTGATAGGAGCGGCATCGAAATAACCACCTGGTCTTCTATGAGCTCTGTTTCAAGGACTGTTGACGCAAGGGGAAGGGAGAGAACATACAAAAATATACCGACCAGTCAGGTGAACGGTTCCAGCCATTATCATACACACCATGACCTTCATAGTGCCCGTCCGGGAAGACAGTGATATTGCCGCCTTTATAGCCCTGACTCAGTCCCATCCCTCTATAGGACGGCAAAACATGCGAAACATCAATGAGGACGTTTGCCATGGAGCCTAGGGGGAAGGTATAGCGATAGATTCCCGCGTGGGCGGATGCGCTCAATTGCACCACCGTCCCCTCGGAAGTTTGAGCTTGGTAGTAGCCCACCGCCGCTTTGTCCGTGCCTGTACGGCCGACGGTGATATTGGAGAGCGGGTTCGTGATGTGCCCTGTGAGCGGCAGCTGCGAGACTGTGCCGTACTTGGGTGCACCGCCTGTGCCCTGTTCGTGCATCATACTGAACCCGGAGAATTCACCATTGGGCAAATAGCCGGAGTAGGCGTCTGTCCCAGAGACGTAGAGGTCAGGACCTAGTTTCACCATACCAAACGGACGTGCAGCGCCAGGAAAGTCGTTGCCGCCATTTTCCGTGCCCAAACTGGAATATACCACCATTAGCTGTCTCCCCCTCCTTGGTTTTGACTCTCAACGCGGGGTCAGTACGAGAGCTCGGACTACTTACAATAGATCTACATGGGAAGTCAAATTCGCGGATCGCACAACTGGTCCAAGCACGGACCAAATCAGAAGAGAGTGCCAGCAGCCCATTGCTGAAGTGGCTATGGGGTAGCAGACAGCCAACAAGGATTGTCTTGGGTTTTCGATTCCTTTGCCCACTTAGGGAGAAAGAGTCGAGATTTTATCCTACAAAGGAGGGGACGCAGCTAGCAGTAGTACTATCTAGCTAACGGGTTTTCTGGTCGTCCATCGGACCAGCTTTCTCTTCGTCAAGATACAGGGACTGACATCAGAGACAGTCGCGAGGGCGGGGAATTGAACGCAACGATTCAGGATAGACAGTAACGATTGGAGTTCCTTGAAGGCAAGCGTCGATCATGGTCAAGTACTTGATGATGTGATGGGGAGGGGGTTTATTCCTTGATCCACTGAGTGCATTGGAATTCAGCACATGCTGCGGTCACCAGCAAACGACTCTGGTCTGTCCCTTATAAGAGTGCCCCATTCACTGGTCAGGAGCAAGACATCACTGTGTCCGTGTGGGGAAGGAGGGGGGACAGTAGAATGGGACTAAACCAAGGGACTGCTGCACTATAGATATAATCATGCATCCATGGTCTATCGGGTGCTTGCAAAGGTGGACGGCAGGCCCTGAAATGTGAGCTCATCACACGGTAGGCTTCTAGACTGCAATAGTACATCATTGAGAGCAAGTGTAATGGCGATCATGGCCAATAGCAAACCGGACGGAGAAGAAAGGAACGTCAGGAACACATTCCTGACTATTTTGTTGTAAACTGTGCTGGTATGTTCTGTCCTGTCTATCAAGGGATAGAAAGGGGGGCCGCCAAAAACCCAGAATGAATGGAAATCAAACATGGGAATTCTATAATACATGATATGGTGCACCCCAGTCTGCAGAAATCAGCCATACAGATCCAATTTTCATATCAGATCCTCTTCCGGATGAATGCTCAGGGTACCTAGTATAAGTTCTAGGG
This sequence comes from Aspergillus japonicus CBS 114.51, assembly GCF_003184785.1. Lineage (NCBI taxonomy): Eukaryota > Fungi > Ascomycota > Eurotiomycetes > Eurotiales > Aspergillaceae > Aspergillus > Aspergillus japonicus. Next base: position 232,381 of record NW_020291658.1, on the reverse strand, counting down.
CCAAAAAGACTCAAGAATAAGACTCCCGCCGGGTGGGAAGATCACGAATGAACCAGTCATAGCCCGAAAAGGAGCACATGGCCCCGTCCTCACCCTTGAGTTAGTAGACTAAAGCACTAGGGCTGCCCAATGTAGGTCAGCTCTCCCTTTCGAGTCCCTTAAGTTCCCTTAACTTACTCCCCTGCTTCAGGTTTCCAACCTTAGATACTACCGTATGTAGTCATCCTTCAGCCCCTAGTCTAAAGAGATAGTCCAAACCACCATCCGCCCTTGCTCGGGTGCGGTGCCCAGTCGACTATAATGGGATTTTTGTCTCCAATGATAGGACATGGGATCCCGGTCAGTCTACTATACTCATATTTCGCTTCGGACCAAACTCTGCAGATGATCAGGACCTGTGCCTGGCCGGTCGTCCAGTTTTGTCCCGTGGTTTTGTGTTCATCCGACGGGAGAGCTAGTTGACTGTTTGTTTGGTTTTCTGGACCAATGATTCGGCCACATGCTTCGGTGACTCCCGGTCGGGGGGGAGATGAGTCTATACCTTGCTTATGTGAATTCTGACTAAGAAGGGATCCCGCATTGCTGGCACTTAGCCGGTAGTACCCGAGGTAGACTTGACTTGCAGGCGGAATTCTTGTAGAATGTCTCTATGCATGAGAAGCTGGTCATAGGATCTACATCGCTGTGCGGACGACTGCTGCTGTCTGATGGAAATGTTCATAGCAAGGCTGTTGTAGCAGAGAGAGAAAATGCTCGCTGGTATTGTGAATTTGTTGTATCAAGAGGTCCATGGATACATATATTGTTGGCAGCAAGATTCCCGTCCCGCTTGTTGGGCTGTTGATGTAGTAGTTTTGAAGCCTCTCTGATTTGAAATGTGCCTCTGCGTTTGCTAGCGTAATTGATTCGATCAGTATTCTAGAGCATATACTACAATACCACCTGAATTCCTCTCTCTTTATCCCAGCATCTGGAGGATAGTTGATCTCGCTACCCCAGCTCTTCTCCCGCTGAATGAGCAGTCGGTGGGATATGACAGCGCCCGAATACACCTTATTCAATCTCAGCCACAGTGGCTGCTAGAAGCCAGTCCTCCGAGCCAGTGCAGCCTTATGACTCCCTGTGAAGTGTATGCAACAGTCCCACTTTCCTGCTGGCATGCATCCATATGATGCTCAAGCGGGCGCTTCCCTCCTCAGCGGCAGACGATCAGGAATACATTGTGGAACCGCCCTGTATTGTTAATGAAGTTTGGAAGCCGAGATAGTTCATCGTCATCGTCTTCGTCCGGAGAAAGTATACGGAATGATAACCATATCGTGCTTGTGCATGGCAGCTGTCTCTTGTGCAAGCATTTTCGGTTCTCCGACTTCTATTGTTAACGCTCACGCATTAGTCGGTACAGTGTTTTATGATTAAGAAAGCGGGATCACCTGTCATTATCTGGTTCCATCCTCGTAAGCTTTTGGTCGAAGTTCTTCCGGAAACAGTGCGCAAGATGGATAAATGTCTAGCTGGCCGGAGTGTTGCATGATCATTGGCATCAGTAAACGTGTCTTTCACATATGCTCCACGTAGATTCTTCGTGAGACGGGCATGTTTGCAGGACGATCCTTTGAAGCAAGAAGGACATGTGAGTTTACTCTGTGCTGTAACGAGTCGGGGAAAGTATACTGGAGTGAAGAAAGCGGTAGGAATGAAAGAGGACGAAATTCAAGAAAGAGGGAAACCTGAGAAGGGGAAAGGACGTACTCCGTACTCCGTACGCACCATCATGCAAAGCAAACTCGCTTTCCTGATCCGCGGCAATTGAGAAATCACCTTTCTACCACATGCGAAGGGCACAGCTACCCCATCATGTCAATGTACGCTTCTAGAAGATGATTCTGACATGTCATCCTCTAGTCCAGGTATATCTAAGCAAGCATCTTCACAGACATCCCCCAATGGGATCTCTTCGGCCCCTCGCTCTTCGAGAAGTACGACGCTGACAGCTTGAAGCCATATGGTAGAATTACTTTACAACAACGATCTCGAAGCAATTTAGACTAGATGATAATGAGACTTTCACAGCATTCTCGAAGAGACACGGCGCGATTGCTCAATCCGATCTGAGCCCAGGCGCACTCCCGCCCACACAATCATCCTGGCCGTCTGTGAGCACCTCTTCGTGCTCGCATATTACGTGCAAAGACGACTTCTGTGGGCCAAAGCGTCGCTGCTAGTGATCATGCAACCGATTCTGCTTGGTTGTGGCAAGGGCCGTCCGACAATCAGTCTCACCGAAAACATGGAGCTTTTGCCTCCCAAAACACATTCCAACCGATAACGAGGCGTCAATCAGATATTCGGAGGACCGGAAGCTTTCTGGACTGGCAATTACGAACTCACCGGCAAGCCGGATCCAATCCTTGACGTGGTCAAACTCGGCTCGCGATTAGACATCGCAACTCTTCACCACATCAAACGTGGCTTGCCTCAAGCCACTGGGCGTGAAAGGAAACTCAATTAAATTCGCACATCATCAATTCCAGCCTGTGACTATCCTGCAATAATGCCAAGCTTTCAGCCACCTTCGCCCTCCAGGGCCTTTCCCTCGCAGCTCACCGGTAAACCCAGAACCGGATAAATTGATTATGAATCTCATACGTTCGAGAGATGACTCGGCTCGTATATAAGGGCCCTAGCCGGATTTGATCCAATGAAAGAGCAATGATAAACCTCCAACTCTGGAGAGTACACCGACTTCTGCGTCACTCGGCTAGGATCAACGAGATAGTCTCTTCTTACCCCTCTCCGAGGTCAGGGTGTGGACCGGATATCCTGGTGATTAAGTGTTATCATGGATGCACACTGGTCGGCAGACGGCGGGTGCATGCCTGGTTTATGGCATGACATTACCCTGGAGGTGCAGCTGGGGAAGCTGAACGAGTCGAACAAATTCTGGTGGTGGCCCTCTAGCGCGTGCAAGCGAGACTCATCAGTGGACGGAAAATCCCGCTATCACCTCCGCACAATTTCTCCGGATGTACCCACCATCCCCCGGAATTGCTCGATCAAGTAGATGGTGCGGGGAGGAGTTGGGGTCGGTTCTGCCCACTTGCAGCTTTGGTCCACTACGCCGATGCTCATTCTTCTCCGTCACCCCTCAACTCACCCCCCCCCCGACACACTATACCTGCTTTGCTCGGCTGCATGACGCTTATTTAGCTATGCGGATCCTCTGTCTTAGTCAGTCTGGGCAGCATGGCCCTATATAGCCAGACGACCTCTGGTTGAGATTTCCTGGACTTTTCTTGAGAGTTCTGAGAGGGAAGGGCCTGTGTCTTGTGTTGCCAGGATTCACCCATCAACTCACAACCTACAAATAGAAAGTGACCATCAAAATGGGCCTCTTCAAGAACTATCGTATCTATGTCCTCACGGCGGTGGCCTATTCAGGCTCGCTCCTGTTCGGTCCGTACTCTCCTGCCTCTTTAAACCTGGCTTTGACTGACCTTCGCGTGTGCTAGGCTTCGACACTGGTGTGATGGGTAGTGTCCTTGCCCTTGACAGCTTCAAGAATGACTTCGGCCTTCCCACTGATTCCACCGGTTTCGCGTCCGCCAAGAACTCACAAGTGTCCTCCAATGTTGTATCATTGCTGACTGCGGGCTGCTTCTTTGGTGCTATTGCTGCTGCTCCCCTCAATGAGCGTCTGGGTCGTCGCTATTCGCTCATGATTTTCACTTTCATCTTCCTTATTGGAGCAGCCGTGCAGGTGGCCTCCAAGCATGCAATTGGCCAGATCTATGGTGGTCGTGTCATTGCTGGCTTGGGCATCGGGGGGATGTCCAGTATCACACCTGTTTTCGTCAGCGAGAACTGTCCTGCGAGGATTCGTGGTCGGATCTCGGGATTGTTCCAGGAATTCCTAGTCATCGGAAGCACATTCGCTTACTGGCTCGACTATGGCGTTTCTTTGCACATCAAGCCCAGCACCAAGCAATGGCGTGTTCCCGTGGCGATTCAGCTCATCCCAGGTGGCCTCATGTTGATTGGGCTTTTCTTCCTCAAGGAGTCGCCGCGCTGGTTGAGCAGCAAGGGCCGCTTTGAGGAAGCCTTGGAGTCTCTGGCTTACATTCGCAACGAGGCGCCTGACAGTGACGCGGTACAGCAAGAAATGGCCGAGATCAGAGCAGCTGTCGAGGAGGAGGCATCTGCCACCGAAGGACTGACTTACAAGGAGTTCTTGGTGCCCAGCAACCTCAAGCGCTTTGCTTTTGCCTTCTGCCTCATGTTCTGGCAGCAATGGAGTGGAACCAACTCCATTGGGTACTACAGTTCGCAGATCTTCCAAACTATCGGACTCAGTGCTACGAGTTCCTCTCTTTTTGCGACCGGTATCTATGGAACAGTGAAAGTCGTCGCCACTGCAATTTTCTTATACGTTGGTATCGATAGATGGGGTCGCAAGCCCAGTTTGATTGGTGGCGCTTTCTGGATGGCTAGTATGATGATCATCCTTGGGGCTCTCTTGGCCTCATATCCCCCCGACACGAACGCCAGTGGTGTCTCTCAGCCCTCCATTGCTATGGTTGTCATGATCTACCTTTACGTCATCGGCTACTCCTTTTCGCTGGGTCCGACCTGTTGGGTCGTTGTTAGTGAGGTAAGTTCCTCCTGAGTTTCTGCTGCATCTCAGAGTGGCATAGTTGACATGTGAGACTAGATCTTCCCTACACGACTACGTGCATACGGCGTCGGTTTGGCAGCGACCTCACAGTGGCTCTGGAGCTTTGTGGTGACGGAGATCACTCCCAAAGCTGTTCACAGCCTTGGCTGGAGGACTTTCCTCATGTTCGGCATTTTCTGTATTGGAGCAGGCATTTTTGTCATCATCTTCGCCAAGGAGACCAAGGGTCGCAGCCTGGAGGACATGGACATTCTCTTCGGCGCGGTCAACGAGAACGAACGACGAGAGGCGGTGGAGCACACCATGCACAAGCAAGGCGCCACTCACATCGAAGACATGAACGCGGAGACTGTTCGTGTGCGGAACAGCCAAGACAGGGTCTAGCTGGCTAGGTCTTGTGGCTTGATTCTTTCCCCTGGATACGATTATGACTTTACCGCGGGGGCTGGATCCTTACATAGATATTAGAGGCTAGAGAGAGACTTAGAATATCGGGGGCTGTTTGCATGATCGTGGACTGGCAGCTTGATAGAGGATACCTATACTTACAGATTTCAATGATCTCAAGCAATTCCAGCGAGCAAGCGTAGCGTTCCATCAGTAAGGTTTCTTTGCTTTTCTTGGTCGGACTGTTCCGAGACATCATGGCAGAGACTCTCCCCCTGTTTCATACGGGCTCGTCGTAGTCCAAATGAGGGCCTCAATAGAAGAAACACTTTTCTTGCTCGTGTCTCTCCAGGTCACCAGTGATTACTCATGTTTCTGCAGCAAGCCGTCCTTGCATAGGCTTGGCATCTCAATTCTGGTGTCGCCGGTGTCAGAGTTCACACTCCTTGAGTACAGTGGACTATTTCCGTTCCTTCCCTGACAGATTCTGGAGAAGTAAGACCGTGCAGCAAACCTGTCACTCGTTCATTGACCTTGACTAGTAAGTCATAGTACCGACGCCTGAGGAGTGCAGGCAGGAGCGGTAGAGGCTTCCCTTCGCAGCACACGGGGTACTCCGTACTGTACTGTACATCCATCCCATCCCCCTAATCTAATCTACATGTCATATATGAGCTATTCCCTTCTCTCCCTCTCTTCACTACTCCCTCCACATCCGGGATATCTCGCTTCGAACATAGCGTTTCGGCGCCGCGTCATTTGTGAGGCTTCGACCTTCTCTACTTGCCTTACACCTCATTAGCAACCATGCATCTCTGGCACCTTCTGCCCCTCGTGGCTTTTCCTTATGCTTGCCGTATCCTGCTTCCGGAGCACGGCGAATTGTCAAGCAAGGGCCGGCCGGAATGCGACCTTCCGTCCTTGCTCGACGCTACGGTGGATGATCTGCAGGAGGGCCTCAACAAGAGTTGCTTTACCAGTGTGGAATTGGTCAAGGTGCGTGTGTCTCTCAAGCCTTGGCTTCCCCAAAGTCGAATTTTGAATGAAGGCATCGCTAACCGGGAATGCTTCTTAGGCGTACACGCTCCGGATCCATGAGGTCAATTCGAAGACGAATGCCGTGCTGGAGGTGAACGATGAGGCACTCAGTATTGCAGCGGCTCTTGACAGTGAGCGAAGCAGAGGGCAAGTTCGTGGGTAAGTCTGTTGTCCATGGGGACTCGGAGTTTGGAATTGGGCCGCTAACTTATGTTGGGTATGGGCGTAGGCCTCTTCATGGGCTGCCGATTCTGATTAAAGATCTGATCGGAACGGGGGATCAACTCAATAATACAGGTACGTGTTGGGTGGGTTGGGGTGACTGATGGCTGACTTCTTCACAGGCGGATCTTATGCTCTCCTCGGATCCAAGCTTCCTGCTGAAGCCACTGTGGTGACTAAACTCAGGGAACAGGGGCTCATCATCCTAGGCAAGAGCAGCGTGTCGGAATGGGCCAATTTCCGGTCGTTCAATTCGTCCAATGGGTGGAATGCCAGACGGGGCCAGACGTATGCGGCCTACTATCCTGGGCAGGATCCGAGCGGAAGTTCGAGTGGGAGCGCTGTTGCGACTGATCTGGGACTGGTCACGTTTGCTCTGGGTACAGAGGTAAGCCGGCGACTATTGACCAGGGGACTTGATGTGAGCTAATTGCCTTGCGTTCTGACAGACTAGTGGCAGCATTCTGCTTCCCGCTGAGAAGAGCAACATCGTCGGTATCAAGCCCACCGTCGGTCTTGCATCACGATACATGGTCATCCCTATGAGTGAGCGCCAGGATACCGTTGGACCCATGGCCAAGACAGTCAAAGACGCTGCCATGCTGTTGCAAGCTATTGCTGGCCCAGATTCCATGGATAATTATACGCTGGCCTCGCCCTTTGGCGACTACCTGCCCAATTATGTGGATGCCTGCAAATTATCCGGGCTGCAGGGGAAGCGCATCGGTGTTCCACGGAATGTCATCGCTTATTTCGAGCAGTCCGATGCCTCCATGTTCCCGGTCTTCGAAGAGGCAGTCTCCATCATTGCAGGTGCTGGCGCAGCTGTCATCGATGAAACAAACTACACGGCGTACAGTGACTTCTCCACCAGCTCTATTCCAGCTCTGGTAGTGGCCGCTGATTTCACTTCCAATATCGCCACCTACCTGTCAAGTCTGACCGGCAACCCTAACCGGCTCCACAGCGTTGTAGACATTCGCCGTTATACTCAACACAGTCCACCAGAGGAATATCCATCTCGTGACACGGGGATCTGGGATCAAGCTATTGCGGCGGGCATGAACAACACCTCGCCCGGATTCTGGTCATTGTATCAAGACAACTTGCAATTTGGCGATGAAGGGGGATTGTTGGGAGCACTGAGACGACATGAGCTCGATGCTGTCATCTTGCCCACTCACCTGGCCTCTGATATCCCTGCCATAATTGGGACGCCAGTGATCACCGTGCCGATGGGGGCATTTCCGAGCGGAACACCGGTTCGAGCAAATGCGCGGGGGGATCTGATCGAGCAGGCGCCTGGGATCCCTCTTGGCGTCAGTTTTCTGGGACCAAAGTGGAGCGAAGAGGCGTTGATAGGTATGGCTTATGCATTTGAGCAGCGGACGCTGGTTCGCGATCGACTTGAACGATACATTGAGCCGCTCTTTTGAGCCAGTGGAGAATTTCTATTTCCCATCGTAATCTGCCAGTCTGTCAATATGAACACTGCCCTTTTTCAAGAATGCTTAGGTCTGATTTATTAATGTAATGGTTCGCACGGTTGGGTAATTTAGGTATCTGGCCGATGACAATCAACACGATTTTGCGCGCCGTCTTGATAATGCACTGCTCAGGCAGCTTAACAATGGCCGACTGTATGAGTGTTGAGCTATAAGGCTGGAGCACGCATGTTTTCAGGCCACAAGTAGCTTTTTCCAAGATTGGGTGTTAATCCCAGCGTTGCGGTGCGCAGCCGACACCCGGGCAACTAGACCCCTCAGGCAGGGGGAGGAATTGTGAGCTCAACGAGATGAACGATCACCGTCATACCTAGAATTGCTTGACTGGCAGCCATCCCATTGATGTAGCTAATGCACGCGGCCTTTTTATACATAATTCCAAGCTCATCATCATCTCCGCCTCCATAGCATAGAACACTAAAGGGTAAATGGCGCTGCCTCAGGCAGAGAGCGTTATTCTGCCAGGAGAAGCCAGGGGCGGTCAGGAAATGAACAGTTTCCACCCACCGAGTTTCGTCCGTGGTTCTCCAGCTTTGGCCGACCGAGCCGCTACCACCCAATCTGGTTTAGCCCGTATGGCTGATAAGATCAAGTCTGCGGGCTGGCTGAGTGCCTCGGCTGCACAGCAATCCAGAACTTCGATAGCCCCTCTTGCCATTTTACTCGATGGAGGACCTTGAACAGACCTGCGCATCGCTGCGCGCACAAATAGCTGCCACGGAGGCGCAGCTTGCCGGTCTGAAACGCGAGCTTCAGATCGCAGAGCAAGCGGCACTCAGCTCACAGAGTCAGCATACTGACACGAAGGAAAGCCGATGGCCACTTCTCGCTGAGGAGTACCGGCGTTATGGGAGGCAGATGATTGTGCCACAGCTGGGACTACAGGGTGTGTGTACTCTCTTTTCATTTCCTCTCTTTCCAAATTCACTCTACGATGTTCGATATGGAAGGTTTGAGGTGCATGTGGCTGACTTTGAGGCGTTGTGCGACAGGTCAATTGAGACTCCGATCGGCGAAAGTCCTGATTGTTGGCGCAGGTGGACTGGGATGCCCGGCGGCGATGTATCTTGCTGGAGCGGGCGTGGGTACACTAGGATTGGTGGATGGGGATACGGTTGAGTCGTCAAACCTGCACCGCCAGGTTCTGCATCGCAGCCGAAACGTGGGGAAGTTGAAGGTGGACAGTGCGATTGAGTATCTCCAGGAGTGAGCTTCGCCCCGTGTATTCGCTCTATCACTTGGTAACATAACGGTTGACTGACCCATGATGCTTTGCTTCTTGCTAGATTGAACCTTCATTCCACGTACATCGCCCATCGAGAGCATCTGGCACCCGACGCTGCAGCGGATATCTTCAAAGACTACGATATCGTATTAGATTGTACGGATAACCCCGCGACTCGGTACCTGATCTCCGATACGGCCGTGCTGCTGGGTAAGCCGTTGGTCTCCGCATCCGCCCTTAGGACGGAAGGACAACTGATGGTACTGAACAACCCGCCTCGACCGGCGGGCGACAAAACCGGCGGACCGTGCTATCGCTGCGTGTTTCCCCGACCCCCGCCAGCGAACACCGTCACCAGCTGCGCGGATGGAGGCATACTGGGCCCCGTGGTTGGGACGATGGGCGTCCTGCAGGCTCTGGAAGCGATCAAGGTGATTACGGCCGACGACACCCAGCCCCCCAGCCCTCCGTCGCTGCATATCTTCTCCGCGTACTCTACGCCTCTGTTCCGATCGATCAAGCTGCGCTCCCGCCGTGCCAACTGCGCGGTTTGCTCTGCAGAGGCGACTGTAACCCTGGATACGGTGCGTTCCGGCTCCACGGATTATGTCTTCTTCTGCGGCAGTGCCGATCCGGAGATGCTCCTCGCGCCGGAGGAACGTGTTTCGCCGCTGGAGTATCGGGAGCTGCACCCTCAGTCGTCGGCTGCGGACGAGGGCAAGCAACCGACGATGATTGACGTGCGCGAGAAGGTGCAGTTCGACATCTGTAATCTCGAGAACAGTATCAATATCCCGATCTCCACGATCCTGGCATCTTCTACTAGCAAGGGCGACGACGCTGCGGCCCAACTCCCATCGTGGGTGCCGGCGGAGCTTGCTGCTGCGGACTCGACGGACCCGATCTACGTGGTGTGTCGCATGGGCAACGATTCCCAGATTGTCGTGAAGAAATTGAAGGAACTAGGACTGGATCGTGAAGGACGACGGAAGGTGGTCGATATTCGCGGAGGCTTCCGCTCGTGGAGGGAACAGCTGGACCCTGGGTGGCCTGAGTATTAGACCGCATCTCGATGGATGGACCTTCCTTCTTTGACTCCCGGGATTGACTTACACCAGAAGATGTAATGATTGTTCTAGCCTTCGCAAGAAGAAGATCCAAGGACGTCAGATTGAACGAGTTAGTCTACCAATCGAGGCACTGCAACTGCAAACAACCCCACCAGCGAAAGCACCAACAAGACAAGATTAGTCCATACATCGTCTGACCTAGAGACCAATATACCACACATAAGCACACGGAGTCTGTCTCATAATCACAACCTCCACCTCCAAAGACCCCAGCTAATCCCTCTGCAAAAACCCAATCGAATCCAACTGCTCCGTCTCCCCGACCCCCAGACTCGTCTCCCTCACCTCCTCCAAATCCTTCTTGATACTTTCCAGCTCCTGCGAAATCATCCCAAAGGCATCCGCGCCGAGGGGCACCCGGATCGGGATCCGTCGCCCGCGACTGACAATCGAGACCATCGCCCGCGCAATCGCCTCGGGCTCCGCCCACGCCCGCCGATTCTCCTCCTGGCCCATATACGCCAACAGCGCATTGGCCGGATAGTTGGGGTGGTCGTACGCCGGGTGACGCCCGTGGGCCATGGTCTTGAGGCTGGTCGTGGCGTAATTGGTTTTGACGCCGCCAGGCTCGATGTTGCTGAGGTGGACTTTTTTTGGGGGGGCGGCAGTTAGCTCGCGTTGCGCGACGAGAACACCATCATAGAAAATGAGGGCTTCTGAACTGAGGTGTATACGAACAAGGGGGAGAGAACTCACTATTCCACTCGACCGGCAACTCCCTCGCCACCGCCTCGGTGAACCCTTCCACGGCGAACTTGCTGGCGTGGTAGAACGCACTCCCCGGGAACCCGATGAACCCGCCCATCGAGCTGACGTTCAGGATCACGCCGCCCGGCGCCCCGCCATTTTGGGGGTTCTCCTCGCGCATGATCCGCAGCGCGCGCTTGGTGAGGTCCACCACGCCCCAGAAGTTGGTGTCCAGGAGCGCGCGCGCCTCGGCGTCGGCGGCGGCTTCGGTGTCGCCCACCAGCGTGTAGCCGGCGTTGTTGACCAGGACGTCGATGCGGTGGAAGTGGGCGAGGGTCTCGTGAAGGGCGGCGTCGATGGAGGCTTGCGAGGTCACGTCTAGCGCCAGGGCGAGAAGGTTGGGGTTGTTGCTGCTGCTGCTGCTGCTGCTGCTGCTGCCGGGGAGGGATAAGCTGGCGGGATTGCGGGCGGTTGCGACCACACGGTGGGTGGGGTGGTGGGTGGTGATGTGGTGGACGAGGGCTTGGCCGATGCCGGAGGAGCAGCCGGTGACTTTTTGGGCTGGTTAGTTTTTGTGGTTTTGTTTTTGGTTTCGCTTGGGAAGGGGCGTGGATGGGCACTGACTGAACCAGACGGCGTCGGAGGGCATGTGGTATGGTTTGGTGTTGGGTCCGTCCATTGTGAGTGTGGATGTGCGATGTGTTTTGATTTTCCTTGCTAAATGTCTTGTTGCTTTGTTGTTTTGTTCTGAGATGATACTGGAATTGAGGACAAGCATTCGGGGAAAGTGCTATTTATCTGCCGTAAGTGGATGATGATGCTATTGATGCTCTCTCTTGTGTATGGCTCTCGTCAGCCATGGGCTCGTAAGTCCGTCGCGGCGCTTAAGCCCGCTAGGACCCGTCAGCAAACCCTAAGAAGCCCAGGTGGCTGACGAGCATATGAAGGCGCCATACCCATTCATACGGACAAATCTCGACTTGGATGACAATTGCTGGAATCGAGCTGCGTATGATTTGCGTCCTTCTGTTCTTAAACATTTTGAAGTTCTCGCACGTCGTTGTTGCAATCAGCGAGACTTCGAGAATCTGTGGGAGGGAAAGTTTCCGTCAAGGACAGGGAACTTGAGTTGAGACGATCGTCGGAGGTTTGCATTGTTCCTGAAGATGAAGATGATTATAGATTCTGAACATGCGGGCTCTGTCACCGCAGTCAACTGTGAGTCCTTGTAGCTTAGGGTGATGTAGCTTTCAGGGTGGAATAATCTCTGCAGGACAGAAGGCAATCTTTCTAGGGTTAGTGAAGGGCACCAAGAACAGTCACTTACCAACGGCGTGAATAGCTTTCCACTTTCCAGTAAGTCCGCATCGGAGTGACTGTGTCTTGATCGCTCGACTAGCCAATTCACTCCAATTTACTTGGATCTCGGTGTGAATACCCATCGTAGCAGTCTATGCCTGTATGCGTGACAAGCATATTCTCCAAGGCCGCGCTATAATAGTCTTTACGATGAATACACCGTATCCAAGACATCAAGCATCAATCATCTGAGATCCCTCCGCTCGAATTCGAGATCTCATTCATTAAATACATTCTAACCTCCAAGAGCCACTATACCATTGGCCCAGGATGAGTCATCTTCCAATCAATTACCATATCCCAGCCCTCGAGGCATAGGTATCATCTGAATACATACACTACACCATGAGAGATCCAGATCCGCCGGTCAGACCAAGAAGTTCCTATCTTCTATGTGCCAACCCAAAGCGCATGAAGCAACCACATGCATGCTCCTGAGCAGGGAATCCTCAACAAGGCTTGAAGATCTTTCGTCTTTATCTGCAGGACTTAGAAACGAAAGTATGAAGCCCATTCCCCTTTCCCCTTTCGCATTCTGTGACTCGTCCCTTTGCCTTGTAGATTTCTCCTCCCAGTTCCCATTAATCCATCTTGACCTACCGCCCGAGCCCTAAAACCTTCCCAAAACCTCCTATCCACTAACAGAGCAAAACCAGTCCACAGGCCACAATCTAATCCTTCCCTGCGTCTCTCCTCCTGCCCCTGAAGAGGACCGCACAAGAGAAAGATAACAAACGCTGTATTAAGCACTTTGCAAAGCCTTTTCAACAAGGTGAATGCCACCACGAACAGTACTACCGCCACCACCACCACCACCACCACGCCCGCTGCCCAATAAGTTAAGCTTTATCTTCAAGTACTAACCCTCAGTGAAGAGGGCGTCAGCCCAGCCCAGCACAAAAGAATGGAATGGAAAGAAATAGGAAAACCAGCCACCCTGTTATCTAAACATAAGCTGGCGCCAGCGGGGTCAAGGGACGTCGTTTGAAGGTGCTGAAAGCGACCAGACCTATTACGGAGCGGTGGGTTGTTCATTTCTTTGCTTCCACTACCACCATCACCATCACCACCGCTGCAACGATCACCACTACCAGCGTGAGCAGCTGCAGCACCAGCACCACCAGCACGTACTCTATACCCAGAATCCACTCTCTTCCCTGGTGCAACGCTCGTGTCGACGAGATATCGGGAGTACAGGAGCAATACCACCCTTGTCGAGGGTATTAGGAGGGATTCGGCGTGCCCATGCGGCGGTGTGGCTTCGCGTTGGTCATTGGGGGTTATAACGGGCGAGGGGATGATGTGATAAGGAGGTGGGAATGGTGCTCATCAGGAGGAGCATGAGAAGTAGAAGACAAAGGGGGGGAGACTGGGTAGTCCTACTGTGGGTGATTTCTCTTTGGTACGAAAGCATATCTAGACAGCGTGTTGGACTTGTTTCTTGTCTTGCCCTGCTTTTGTTTCGTCTTCAAAGCTTAGGTGGTACGCTTCCTACGTTGGAGCTGTTGGACTTCTTGGATATCTTACTCGGTTTGTTCCTGCTTCGCATCTGGGATGCACGACTGCTTCGTCTTTGTGATTGTCATGGTGTTCACCATATGCAAAAGTCAGGACTCGCAGCGAGATGAACAAGTACAACATGTCATAAGTAGTAGCATTCGCAAGGAGCAGCATGAGATACTGGCACTAAACCCCCAGAGATCTTTGTATTCCAAGAACTCAACCATCCAACACAATGACTAGATACACCGTGTAACCTCGAACCTACCCTTCTATCCCAGTTGTCTTCCTTCTTCGGGCTACCTCTTGGAACCACTCTCAGAGTCTACCTCGCAAAGCAACTACACAACCCGCCCAGCGCCACCACCCCCAGCAGAACCCTCCACAGAGCCTGCAGCCCATCCATGTACATCCCGCGCAGCACCTCCATCTCGCCTTCATTCCCGTTCTTGCCCCCATTCTCACCCATCATCATCAGCAGCATCATCATCATCGACGAGCCGTCGTCATCTCCGTCAGTTCCATTCCCTCCCAGCCCCAGGATATCCACTCCCTTTTGGTCTCCCATCTCCCGCACCACCTGACCCAGAACAATGGTCCCGCTCACCGTCACCGCGATGCACATGCCCCACGTCCGCAGGATGGAATACAGCAGCATGCCTCCCTTGGAGACTTCCGTGCGAGGCTCCCCGGCGTCGTTGGTGCTGCTGCTGTCTGACTTCCAGCGTCCAGAAGGGCTGTGCGATCGTGGTCGGTGCTGGAGGCAGCGATGGTATCCAGACATCAAAAGAGCGTGGCTGATCCCTGTGGCGAGGAAGATGAAGACCCAGGCCTGGGGCGGAGTGTGCATGTCGAGGGTGATGAACGCGCACGAGGCCAGAAGACCGATGGCCCAGCCGGCGCGGATGATCCAGCGGAGGGTGCGGGGACGGTGCAACAAAGACCATTTGGAGACTAGGAGGAGGGCGGGGACGGATGGAGCGGTGACGGTGAGGAGGCTGAGGCCCGATAGGGTCGGGGTGAGGCGTTGGATCAGGATCAGGTACATCGGGAGGTTGAGCAGGTGGGAGAGGAGCTGGAATTTTACGTTCATTAGCGTCACTGGGTGGATGGTAATGGGGACTTGGGGACACGCACCGAGAACCCATGAAGGAAGCTGCTGAGGTACATCATCGCTCGAGGCAGGCACTGCATGTCTGCTGCGATGAAGATCGACCGCGTCGCCCAGATGCTCTCGTAGAGCACAACCAGCAGAATCACGCCGGCTCCGATGCAAAGAGGCACGAGGACCCGCCAGCTCGACCAGGGGTAGAACGTGCCGCCCCAGCTTAGGCCGATGAGCAGGCACCCCATGCCCACGAGGCTGAGAACGACGCTCAGCCAGCACATGCTGCGGAGTTTGCGCATGGAGATGCTGCGGCGGCCACGCAGGTCCACGGCGAATGGAATTATGAGGAGCCCTAGCGCGCAGAACGCAAAGCTGGCGTAGAAAGCCCATATCCTGGAGGTATAGTCACTGAACAGTCCTCCGAGAACCAGGCCAAGCATGCTTCCGATGACCCGAGCCCGAAACAGATACCCGGAGTAGTGGGCCAGGTACATGTCGGGGATAATGTCGGCCATGACCAAGATCGAATACGCCATCACTGCTCCTCCTCCGATCCCTTGCACAAACCGGCCGGCGATGAGGCTGGCGAGGTTCATTGAGCCGCTGCAGACGCCCGTCCCGGCCGTCGCGAGCACCACCGCGGAAAGGACAATAGGACCTGCGCCAATAAGGTCAGTGAGCATGGCAAAGACCGCCTGGCCCGTGGCGCTGGCGATGAGATACGAGGCCTCAATCCAGAGGATCCCGCCCAGTGCTCGCTCGAGGGTACTTGATAGGCTCTAGGGGAACGGTTTAGTCAACGTAACGCATGCTGTCGTCCATACATACTGGTATTAGGGGTATAACGACAGTCACGTTCAAAGCGTCCATTGTGACCAGCAAACAGGCTGATATGATCATCAGCCATTCCTTGACGTCCGGCTTCCATTTTGCCCGCTCGATATTGGCTTCGAGATTATTGTCATGGTGGCTTGCCGGGGCGTCGGTGTTCTCAGCTAGGTTTTGGACGCATCTACCGCTGAACAGCTGCACGTCGCAGCCATTTTTATCATGGCTAGAGTCAACATATTCCAAGCCCATTGTCGGTCGGTGCTCAGAGTCTCTTGAACCTCCGTGATTCAACTAGAGCTCATAAGACAGCCGAGTGCGACACGGAAAAAGACGTCGAGCACATAGGAAGGCAGAGCATCCCATCATCGTGGATAGAGGGGAAGTTCCGTTGCATCATCATCTCACAGAAGACTAATGCAACTCAGTCAATCATCCAGAATTCTATTGCCTTGATGGGTCTGACTATATCAGTCAATACATACTAGCATACTCCAGTATGCAAGGGGGCAGTACAGAGCCGCGAGGAGCTGATACGTAACCCGTGCTATTGGTGTTTACCCCCTAGTTTCGCTCCTGCATTAGAAGCGGTCATCGTGCAGTTCTAGCCATAACTTCGACGCAAAAGAAATGATACTGGGGTGATTCGCTCGAAAAGAGCATTCCGATCACCCAGGTAGTCAAGAAGTCCCGCATCTGGATAGCTTGGCTTTCCCTTGTAGTATTGGTATGCAGGCACAGGTCACATTGATAATCACCTCGGAACCAAGAAGCCAAGAAATAGTCGGCAGGACATTCACATGGAAGGTTGTCTAATGGTACTTGGGGAGCACATAACCCCCTATGTCTTGAAAAAATTGCATCGCGCTGGTCATAAATTTCGCAACATCCTCCCCAAGCCATGGCGCGAGCATTCTTGTTCTGGTGGATTCCATCTCACGAAGATACTTCCCGGCAACCTGTCACAATGAAATCTTAGTCCCGGGAAAAGCCTCCATAAAGAACGTAAGAGAATAGAAGCGCACTCACCAGAACACAGGACCCCTTTCGGTTCGGATCCATTGCAACCTGCCCAATAACTTCCGCCACCCGCTGGGGTGTGTTGGCTTCCAGACCTGCTTCGTGCCATTTATCTGAGAACCCTGCTGTGATCCGTGTCGGTGTGAAAAATGGAGCAACGGCGTTGATGCGGATGCCGTACTGCTGCGCAGTCGTCTGGGAGGCACGAAGCAACCCCACGATTCCATGTTTCGAAGCGACATATGCCGCTACCCCAGTGCCTCCGAAATACCCAGAGGTGGATGCTAGAAGCACAATAGATCCAGATGGTTGATGTTTGTTCCTCATGTGGTGCATCGCTAGTCTGAGAGCTGTCGATCGTTAGTAGAGAATGACGTGACGCGCGAAGGAGTCTTACTGTTCAGGGTTCCTTTTAGATTGATATCAATCACTCGAAAACCTTCAGTCGACTCTCTGAGATCGCCATTTTCGTCAATATCGTCGAGGTTCAGTACTGGATGAGACTCCATCACTCCAGCGTTGGCGATGACTATGTTTACCTCTCCGAAAACGCGAACTGCCTCGTGAAAGAGCGTCTTCATCTGCTTCCAGTCGAGGATGTCGGCTGCAAGGAATATTGCCTTCTCAGGTCGAGAGAATGTCTGGATAAGTGCTCCGGCCGTCCCCTCCAGGGACGCAAGATCGGATAGGATGACATTGGCGCCATGATGATTGAAGAGTGTCGCGGTAACGGCTCCTATCCCGTTGGCTGCTCCAGTTACAATGACAGTCTGACCAGCTGCCTGAGATAGCAAGGCTGGCTCAATCTCAAATTCCTGCATACCGGTCCTTGATGGTAGTGAGTTGCGGCTCAGATGAGGTTGAAGAAGGAGGGGTGGATCGTAACTGCGGGGTTGTCAGGAAATGAGCTGCCATCGCCCATTAAGCCGCTCCCTGCTGACCATCAATAGCCTTCCTCATACCATAAAAGATCTCGCACGAACCACAAAACTTATGTACGGATTGAGATTGACTTTAGTGGAAGAAAGACTTGATTATATACACAAAAGACTGGAATCAATCAAGTTTGTCCAGATCCGTCATCGAGACTCTCGACACCTCAGCCGAAGATTTGGCGCTATGTGCAGTGCTAATGGCATGAAAAGAGAAGTCCAACTCCCCTACCAATGCTTTCACGTCTCTGCTTAGGTTAGCATGATACGACATTGGGTCAAACGGTCAACTCACTTCATTAGTCTCTCCACGTCACCAACAATGCATCTGGTGGAGATCTGCAACACTGAAAAGGTAGCAAAGCCAGGCTCCGCGATATGTCTCAGATTCAGAATATCCTTATCCAGTGCCTCAAGCCTCTTAGAGAAGCTGTACGGACGAGGGGTCTTGAGATACGGCGGCAGAGGCTGTTGATTTGTGATGCTAGCCGAGAGGAGACATAGAACGGAAGTCACCTCGTGCGTCGTCACTCGGGCGCTGGCTACCAGTCTTCTGAAGTCATGAAGCCAAGCTGAGTCCGATTCATCGTCATGCCCAAGTTGCAAGAGGGTGTCCGACGCGTATCCCAAAAGACTCAGATAGCTGACGATGCTGTATACATGGTCAGAAGGATTGACATCCACATCAAAATCAGGCTGACGTACCTGTCAATGCATGTTATTATCGAATCATAGCGCTTCTTCGGAAATCTTCCGCCGATGGGGACTTCCCATTTCAAGAAGCCGGAGTAGGTTCGCAAGCTGTTCAGCATGAGCATCTGCTTCGAAAACACCTTGTTGCGGGCCTTGAGCAGTCGCCGCCCTGAGGAGGTTTTGATCGCCAGATCGCCCTCGTCACCTCGCATGCGCGCGGAGACGGTCTCGTGAATAACTGAATAGTAGTTTGCTAAAAGGTACAAAGATGCCCCCAGACTCTGGCGGAGAGCAGAATGTTCCGAGATCGGATAAGGAAAGAACGTCCAGAAGAAAGCAACGGCGATACCCCCAGCCACTGTTGCAAGTCTATATGGTGCTAGCAGATAGATGGGATAGTACTGCTGTCCATTGGAGCTGGCCACTGCCTCTCCGATCTTGCGAACCTCCAACTCGTACCCCACTATCATGGAGGTAGAAATGATGGTGATGATGCCAATGATGCGGAAGCGGAATTGTTTGATTGGTACATAGAAGACGCAGGTCAGGAAGATGAACAGGAAGACGATAATTCCCGGAGTCTTCTTGCCGGGGATATACCAAGCCAGTAAGCTAAGCACCATAGCTATGACTGTGCCTAGAATACGGAGAACAAAGCCAAAGATGCTCTGACCCGAGGTAGGCGACATACTCAGGTTGACCATGATCATGGCCCATACAAACCTCTGCTTGACGAAAAAGCTTTGAGTGTCATGGAGAAACGCGACCACAGCCACGGTCATTGTGGCGCAGGCAACGCGGAAGCCATAAGCGGATTCAGGTGAGCGGAGGGCCGAGGGGATCCGTCGAAGCTTGTCCCCGAATCTTTGCAGTGCATTCTCCGGGGGTAGGTGTTCAGGGTCTTTTCGATGCTTGTATGCTTCGCCTAACTGAAGAATATTGTTCTGCGAGCTAATGTCGCCACCAAGATTATCATCCTCGTGAGTATCTTCCGCTTTGAAGGCGCTTACAACCCATTTCAATAGGCGTTTAGATCCTGGTATGATGAGCCGTTTTCTTGACAGTTTTCCGCTCGCACGCTTCTCGTCGGCAAAGTGGATGAAATCCTGGATGACATGGCCAGTGGAACTGAGAAGTTGTTCCATCTATACAAGTCAGCAGATTGCTTTAGACACCGCATAGCACAAAGTCCAACGTACGTAAAGAATCAAATACAGCTGCCTTCTGCTCCGATCTCGTCCAACGCCCGAACTATCAGAAGGTATATCATCGAAATCGAGGTGAACGGAAGAAGGGTGCTCAAAAAAATCGGGCGGAAGAGTAATTCCTTTCTCTTCGCCCCAGGCCCGCAAAGCGATACGCTTCGCTGCTTTGAAATCCTTTAGCTTCTTTGCATAGAGGCCAGCAAAGGCTTTTTCGCCGGGTTTCGGGCTTGCGTTTGCCTCCACATCTTCGGATTCTTTCGATGCAGTTGATGAGTTGGGCGGTTTGCTGAACTCAAGAACGTACGACACATGCTGAAGGCCTTCATCAATTGTATCGATCATAGAGCGGAAGGGATCATGCACAGCCCGCATGATATCGTTCCATTCCTGCACAACGCGACAGCGTATATCCTCTGGGGTCCCAGGATCAATCGGTTGATTCCACTTGTTGTAATCGGACAGACGTTGGAAAATGTCCACCACAAAGCTTAGACCTACAACCGGTATCATAGCTTGACGCAGCTGTCTGAAAATTGCTTGAAGATCATCAGGACCGAGTTTGCCGATGGCGAATTCACGCTTTGCGAATGTCAAGTCTCCGTGAATCTTGGCATGGAGATCTGTGAGTTTCTGGCAAGCTGATCGGATAGCCGCTGCCTCTGGGCTGTAAACCTTGCCGCTCTCGGTCATCTTCTCCACTCGAGAGTCGTAGGTCTCGGCCCGCCCAAACATATCCTCACGCTCTAACGATTCAAAATACGCTGTGTGGGCTCTGAGAGCGCCACGTAAGCCGTCGATATAACCTCCCATTTGTTTGAGAATGATGCCTCGAGTACTCTTGGGCAAGATAAACAGGGATACACCTGTACAAATAGCTAGCCCTGTCAGACAAGCTTCGAGCAACTTTTTCACCAATGTGATCGCAGCGGTCATAGTTCCTAGACGGGGCGCATAGGTGAACGTGACATTGGCAACGATAGAATAGATAATCACGGGAAATTGGAACTGCTGAAATTTGGCTCTGAATGTATGGACCACGTAGATCTGGAAGAAGAGCCAGACTCCACTGACTGCTGATGCGGAGGCATTGTACGAGACAGAGGTAGTTGAGGTAGCACTCGATGTCGCTGAAGATGGCTCTGAGTGCTCTCGGGCCTTGATAGAGCAGTACATCATGAGTAATGCGAAAGCGGAGGCCACACAGACTGCGAGGATGTCAAGCACCATCATCTGAATGAATTTCGCCCGCGGCATGATGGAGAAACCCAGGACAGAGATGATAGCTACCAAATAGCCAACGGTGTTGAATTGACCAGACACAACATCCGACTGGTACCTATAGCTTGTCAGTTCTGATGTTTATACTAATCAAAGGATGTCGGTAGGCAAGCATACATAGCTACACATATCGTGGGTGGGAGTGCTCCCCTGTTGCAATTAGCTTTAGTGCACATATCTGATAGTGGAAAAATCGGTGGGACATACTTCATCATGAGCAGCAAAGTGGGGATGTCCATATTTAGTTTACCCCAGATAATCTGGGGTAAGCTGAAAATCTTCGTCCATTTTCGCTTCTTGGGGCTCTCATTTGTGGCCTGCATCGATGGCGAGGCAGCTGCTTCAGCAGCGTCCGGCGCTACCATGTCTTAGGCCAATCAGTGGTGTCGGTCGCAATGTCTCTCTGTCTCTGTCTCTGCTCAGGATGCATTTCCCGGGGTGTTTTGATGATCACGCCCTCTGCTTTCCCCGACACACGTGATCTATTAACCGATGCCGAATCCGGAGACGGGAAAAGAAAGCTCTGAATTGTGGGGGACGGTGATCGAAGGAATAGATCGGACAACTTTAGCCTGTCAAGCTATTTAGACAGTACAGGAGATGGATGCAGGGGAGATTAGTAGCACAGAGAGAAGGTTGAAGAAGGTGGAATCAACTTTGTTGAGGCGGGATACGAGAAGGATGACTCGGTGAAGATAGAATCGATAGGGAAGAGGATTATTTGGTGGCGATCGGCGCTCCGCTACTTAGCCGGGCAGGCACGATACTTTCTCCCAAACGCGGTTACGGTTTGTCAATGCCGCCTGTCTGTCCACAGAGTGTGTATTGATTTTTTTTTTTTGCTGTCTACCAGTATATCTGCAATGACTGCGAGAAAGTAACAATTTGTGCCAAACAGGCTGGCTGCAACGTGCAAGAACCCGCCATCCCGTCGGACTATTTCCGACCCACTTGCAGCTTAACCGCATATGATATCATAGATACACCCACTACCTACAGAGGATAAATGATATTGACACCGGCGGCCTTTCCCATGGCACCGCTGCTAGTTCTACTTATGGAAGGCGGTAGCACCAAGAAGATAACCCGTGTTTCTTCCACCCTTTTTGTTGACTTATTTGATTCAGCTTTGAACATCTTTCACACCCATATTCCTGATACATCATTTTTCTCTCTCTAGTTATGTATCGGAGATGACCATGAGCCCTAATAGTTCAGTTTCAATCAATCTACACCTTCAGGAACAAAACAGGCTATTGAAGTTCGTGCTCGAGCCGGGCAACAAGGCGGCCTCGGATGTCTGCTGACGGAAATATGAGCAAGTTACGGAGTACACATAGTTTATCCGGCACTGATCCGAAACCATCGGATCTCAAGCCGCGGTGACCCGAAGTTTCCGCACTCGTCATGCTTCCCCTCGCCGATACGTGCCTGGAGATCTTATGCTTCGCAACAAAACGTCATGTCAATTGCGTGTTGCTTGCGCCTAGGGAATAGATGTCATTCCGCATCATTGTGCTTTTATGTTGATTCCGTGATAGTCGAGCGGTTTTACTTTGCCTTGCTAATGTCACTCGCTTGTGAGTGAAAGGCGTGTGTACGATTCCCCGGAGGGGAATCTCTTTTTGTTTCATCTTTTTGTTCTTGTTGTCCTCCTGTCCGCAAGTTGATTGCGAATACATCACAAAGATACAACCGCAAGAAGTAATAAGAAGTCTGCAGATTCTCAATGTATTACGAAGACTGTCAAGTACGGAGTACTCTACAGCTTAGGTCTGAGATGTGTCCGAGACGTGGATGAGTGATATTTTCAGCTACGTGAGGCTATCTGAGCGAGGAACTACGATGTATCAACATGGGCTGTGGCGGGCGGTGAGCAGCTTAACTATCGAGGGCTTAGAGCCGCCGACAAGAAGCGTAGCCCTAGCAGGCAAGGCCCTTTCTAGACGGACCTCTGCAGTGTCAAGGTTCTTCTTCTAGTCTCACTAAGTCGATCAACGTTTTTACTTCCTAGTAGGACCTTCGTCAGTTCTGAGCTACGTTTACTGGCAAATACCTATAGCAAGGCCTAATGTAACATCCTTCACGAAGTGGATTAGATCGTCGAATCAAATCCCAACATAGAGCCGGAATTCGAGTCTCCTATATATGAAGAGAATTAATTACATGAAAGGTAAACGTTTCTTTCCTCGAAGCAGCGTCATCAGCTACTACCATTCCAACCCCCCTAAGCATGAACCCAACGTCACCGTAGCAAGAAGAGAAACCCAGTTAGCTTCTCCTTTACAGCTTGCCCTGACCAGCGTTGGCGGTAACGCTGGAGGCGACGGTGGTGTAAGCGGAAGCACTGGCAATGTTCTTGCCGGCGAAGTTGGTGAGGAAGGCAGTGTCGGTCTCGTCGAGAGTGCCAGAGCTGCCGAAACCGTTGATGACACAGGCACGGCCAAGGGAGGCAGTGCAGGAAGATCCGGAGGAGGTGGAGGGGACAGAGAACATCTGGCCATCGACGGGGGTCTCGACAATGGTGTCAACGTTCTGGAAGACGTTACCCTCAGCAAGGATGTAGGCACCGGACATGACCTCGAAGGCGTGGCCGGTGTTGTCGTACCAGTAGTTGTTGACCTGCCATTGGTTAACCGCAAGATCTACAAATAACCGAGAATATGCCGGTGATGGCCCAAAGGGGGGGGGAAAAGAATGTGACTTACGGCGTGGACGAGGGTGTTTCCTCCAACCTTGGGGGAACGACCGCTGGTGTGGTAGATGTAGTTGCCCTTCAGGGTGACCATGTCGCTGGATCCATCGAGATAAATTCCCCAGTATGTGTAACCATCACAAGTAGCAGAGTAATCAGTGAGACCGTCAATGTAGTTGTTGGTGATAGAGACGCGGTTGTCGGCATCAGTTCCAAGGACGATGTGCTGGCGGCCAATGCGAGCGGTGGTCACGTGATCAATCCAGACCATATCGACATCATCGAGAGTGATAGCATCACCACCCCAGACGTACTTTTCGTTGATGTCGGTGATGGCGATGTTCCTGAAATGTATTATTAGAGCAATTCACCTATCTCGGATTGTATGAATGGAAACATACTGGATGATAACGTTCTCAGTACCGCTGACAAGACGGAGACCCTTGCCCTTGATGATACCAGTGCTACCGACACCAACAATGGACTTGTTGGAGCCAACGGTGATACCGAGGACACCAGCGTTGTCGCTAGAGAGGGACAAGAGTCAGAACGATGCTCTATCAAGGCGGCCAAATGGCGGGAAGAGCAGGATCACTTACTAGCTCACGGAGACGGAGGGAGCATCAGGCTCGTAGTTAGTGCACCAGTCGTTCTGGTTAATAGCGACCTGGCATGCACTTGCAGTGCCCCACGGAGCACATCCAGTGGCGGTGGTAGTGCCCTCAGTGCCGGTGAAGTCGAAGGTCTTCTCGAGGATGATGACACGGGCCTCGCTGTCACCAAGGTAGGAGACCAGCTCGTCGGTGGTGGAGGGATAGACGGGAGTAGCGGAACCTCCTCCAGTAACGCCCTTGGCGAAACCCTCCGCAGAGCCGGAGACACCGACAGCAGCGGCGGAGCCGACAAGTCCAGCGACAGCAGCGCTGAAAAGAGCAGTGTACTTCATGGTGGATGGAAGGACAGAGAACAGAGATAGAAAACCAGCTATCTGAATAGAAAAAAGGAAAGACTGAGAAAGAAGGACTGAGGTGAAAGAGGGAGAGAAAGAGGGAAAGAGTGGGATGAGAGAGAAAAGAAACCTGATGGAGGAGGGGTATTCCAGCGGACTTATATAGCTGGATTTCCGGGAATCATGAGGAGAAAGCCACCATCTCCAATCTGATGGAGCAGAGTCGCGATATCGAATGAAATTGAACGGGTGATCGGGATGAAACGCCCACGGCCATTTTTGATTAGAAGCTAAGGGCTCTTGCACAAATGCGTCAATTCTTCTTGATCAGTCCCAGACTTGGCGTCGGAGGAGTGACCGAGGCCTTGCCATGGAATCACAGAGTTCTGGAAGAGTTGAACGGACCAGGCCATGGGCTGGTTCAAAATGGGAAATGATAAGCAGCAGCAGCCACATGGTTTGCCCATCACCACAGAGAGAACCTCCTGGTTCATAGCCCATGAACACGGCGATCCACCGTCAAGGGGCGGCCGGTAGCAGATGGGAACTGGCGCGATGGGAACGTTAGACTGTGGAGCATCCCGGGTGATTTACGATGTTTCATGATTATCACGCCGCTGCTATTTAGTCCCTGTAGTCTAAAGTAAAAATCACGCCGTGGCAAAGGGCGGAGGTCGGATGCTACCTGTACACGTAGACAGGGTAATTGTTCCGTCTTGGCCGGGGGATCCATGATATTGATGGCCATATGACTGCAGGACTGCAGAAAGATGAGGATATTGAGAAGAATGGAAGCTCGACTTGCGCACCTCCGGCGGGTGGGTTAGGGCTGTCGGATTCGGATGTAACGCGGAGCCGGACCGGAAGCCTCCTGTGTCTCACAGCCTCACCCATCAAGGAGTCTCAGATCTTGTTCTGACTCCTTGTTAACCAGTTGCAAGGTTGTTCCCCATGTCAATCGCAGAGTATGGCTGTTGACTGCGGAAAAAGAATCTTTAGATCGTATCTGCATAGTGTTAGACTCAGGAACGCTGAACCGCCGGTCCACAGCCAACAGGCAAGTGGGCCTTTTTTTCGACCCACCACATCGCGGGACCAGAATTCCAAAACAAAACAGAACCCAAAAGAAACGTAAGATTTATTGCACCAGCAAGCCAGCACCCCGTCTTTCCTCCTAGAAGGGTAGCTCCGAGCGCTTCCAGAACACGAGTTGTGTCTCCATCAATCGGATATTATGGCTATCTTGGTAAAGGAAGGCAAGTTGACCCCATCAACGTCTCTGACTCGTGCCACTAAGGGCAAGAGTCCCCACTTGAGATAACTTCCCAAGTCTTCCAAGAAGATCCGGTGCTTGATGAGAAATGGAGGTGACGTCCACCTGTGTCTTACATTCAAATCTAGCTGCAGGACGCCAGCGGAGATAAACTAATGGAGGTGAACTCTTAATCTGAGACCAAAAGCCTTAGCTGTTTAAGCTTCTTGTAATGTGGTGACTGGTTGATGAGATATGCACGGCGTGGTGAGGTCGGATTGTACGTGCGAGAAGCCTACCAATGAAAGACATTTTGTTTCTGTCGTCCAGCAACGGTCGGTCGAATTACCATCTCGGGAGTAGAGGCTCATATACCAGAAAACAGTCGGTGGATTAAGGGCTGTAGGACCATCGGGCTTCGGCCTTAAGCATGGTCAATGCTACTCAGTATCTTGACGAGCGATGAAGAGGGGTGGAATATTCAGTTGTTTTCATTTCCCGCTGGCGCCCTTGACCAGATGCAGCAACTTTTCCGCAATCCCTATGCAGCGGTTGATTCCTGAACTGTGCAAGTTAGCATCTGGGCCCGCAACAGAGGGGCGTAGCTGCGATATTGGCTGACCATTTTGTTCGTCAGTCACAACTATAAAATGGCAGTTATAGGAGACCGGCTTCTTGGTGCAATTTATTTGGTCCCTTCCCGCTCTATGGCAGAGGAGCAGGCTGCTCAAATTGCCTCCGATTTTGGCAATGATATGCAGCTGCAGTGTCTTCCAGGTGAGGAACAGCTACTTGTGCTTCCATATCGCTCAAGTATTGGCAAAAGTCGAGATGGTATGCTCCATACCAAGTCCAGCTAATGTGATGGTGACCACACCCATTTCCACCGACTGATCAGGTTGAATGCGACGAGAAATGAAAAAGGGGAAGACTCAAGAAATGCGAATACGACGTATAAGGTGAGGTTGTTAATCGGATCTCGCGGCATGAGATGGGATCCCAAATTCGACCAAGAGCGTTATATAAATTGTCCTACGCAAGTGAGCTCGATAGGTATAGGAGACAGACAGATCAGACTGCGACTTGCAATGAATGCATGAGATTGAGGAACTGGGTAAATCCCATCTTGCCAGCACAACTTCGACATCAAGCCCAAAATCAACAACCATTCAATTAAACTCATCATCCTCAGACAGGGGGGGCGGTGATGGCCGGTAGAGGACTGCCGACTAATGCAACGTGATGTCTTTTTAATAAAGCCTTCACCGCTGGTTGGGTAAAGATATTGACCGTGTCAAGAAGCTTGGTGTCGGCACTTGTGGACGATGTCTTTCTTACATTCCCAGTTCCTCGCAAGTTCCGCCCGCGGGGCTCAGCTGGATAAGTTGCCTCGTTGTTCCAGCCTTAATGCCTTGGTGCCTGAGACCAATTATGATGCCTGGTAGCCTGGTAGCCTGGCGGGTAAGTCTTGTTGTCTGAGTGAGATGTACATACATCACATGACATCAAGGGCGGCAAAAGCTTTCGGCTCCGTTCCTCCTTTGGGACAGTGCAGGCGCAGGAAAGCGGATTACATAAAAGAGGCCTGCCCTTGCGCGACGGGAGCTGGGGATAGCTATTATGCGGGGGAATAGAAAGACGTAAAGACCAGAAAAGTGATTAGTGCTTCTAGGTCGGCCTCTTTTCTTTTCCTAGAGAAGAGTTGGACCAAGCACATCCTCACTCGCCGTCGCAGGGAAATACATTCCCTTAAGTCTAGCCGCACTGTAGAGCCTCGCCGTGTATCCCCGACGCTTGCAATTAGCCTTTGCCTGATTGGTTCTGAGGTGCTGAGTCAGCCAATTGCCGGCCGTCAGACCCGAGGTTACCTTCCGATTCCAAAGGCGACAAAACATCGCCAGCATCGATCGTCTTCGACTTCAATCCACCTCGTGCCTCTCTTGGTCGTTGCCTTGTCATTGCCGCTGGCTGGCTGCCTTTCCACGGACCTCTCTCCTCTCCGCTTCGCAATATCCAGTTGACGTCTCGCCGTCCATTTCTCCTTCCGCCTCAGTGCCTTCAGGGTCTATCCCATTTTTCGCCTCCCTCCTATCCTCCATCCCTCCGGATTGAAATTGAAGGATCGCCCACCATGTCTGCTCTCCGCTCGACTTCGCGCCTTTTCGCGGCTTCCAAGCCCCTCTTCCGCCCAGCTGTCTTCGCCCGCTCTTATGCGACCGTTGATCCCGTGGCCCAGGTGAGCGCAACCGGCCATGCCACTACCAGCGTTACCCCCGAGTCTAAGACGTCGACCGTGCAGGAACCCACCCCCTCCGAGCAGCCTCGCATCAAGAAGTTCCAGGTCTACCGCTGGAACCCCGACACTCCCTCCGAGAAGCCCCAGATGCAGACCTATGAGTTGGATTTGAACAAGACCGGTCCCATGATGCTCGATGCGCTCATCCGTATCAAGAACGAGATCGACCCCACCCTGACTTTCCGGAGAAGTTGCAGAGAGGGTATCTGCGGTAGCTGTGCGATGAACATCGATGGTGTCAACACTCTTGCTTGCTTGTGTATGCTCTGACGCTTTTCGCGACCGCAATTGCATGAGTATGAGTCGCTGACTGTTCATATACAGGCCGCATTCCCACCGATACTGCCAAGGATTCTCGCATCTACCCGTTGCCTCACACCTACGTCGTCAAGGACTTGGTTCCCGATTTGACCTACTTCTACAAGCAATACAAGTCCATCAAGCCCTACCTTCAGCGTGATACTCCCACCGAGGATGTAAGTACTCGTCGCATCGAATGGGGTGAACTGGTACTAACGTGGTGAACGCAGGGTCTCGAGTACCGCCAAAGCCCGGAGGAGCGTAAGAAGCTCGACGGTCTTTACGAATGTATCCTGTGCGCCTGCTGCTCGACCTCTTGCCCCTCTTACTGGTGGAACAGCGAGGAGTACCTCGGTCCCGCCATCCTGATGCAGTCCTACCGTTGGATGGCCGATTCCCGTGACGAGAAGACCGCTGAGCGTAAGGCCGCCTTGGACAACAGCATGAGCGTCTACCGTTGCCACACTATCCTCAACTGCTCTCGGACTTGTCCCAAGGGTCTGAACCCTGCTCGGGCAATTGCCGAGATCAAGAAGATGATGGCTGCTCACTAGGAAAACGACCAAGAACAAAAGAAAAGAACTGCTTGATTTCTTCTTTCCCTTTCTGTCCTAAGTCGTGTGTTATTTCAAATCCTTCCTCTCTTCATCCTTCTTCTCTTTCTTCCAGTTCCTTTTCGCTCGCGCTCTATTCCCTCCGTTTTCGAGGTCTCATGTCGGATGTTTCAATAGGTGTAAATTGTGAATGTTGATTTTCTTAGCCGCGGTGGTCAGTTCTACCAATGGAATTTCATATATATATTCTGCATTATGCATTGACGGATCTTTGAAATCTTTTCGAAATTTGAGAGGATTATGGCAGCATAATAAAGGGCGCGGCTGTACTGACTTGCGCAGACACGGATTTGTACGCCTTGCAGAAGACGGCAACCTGCACAGTGAGACCGCCAGACGAGGTATATGCAGGTGTTGGATTCGACCTCGGTGCATTCTAGATCTGATTCAAGGAGAATATCAACTCGAACAACAGGGCCCAGCCATCAGACAAGTGACATCTATACATATATCAAGGCCAACGCGCAGATGACGCCCTCGAAGGATATAGGATAGCACATGACACACGAGTTTGCTCACCCGAAAACTTTTTGGAAATTCTTGCAAATTGGCTGCGGGGCTGACACGATGGAGTTGATCGATCTTTCAACCGCTCGGCGATCCCGGAGTTCGCGCAAACATCCCGGGTCCAGCTGTACGGCATCTTTCCCCTTCCCAGCAGTACCTCTTTGTCGGAGAATGGTCGGGGTTTAAACGATTAATGAGATGATTTCTGTTATCACGGCCAAGACTGATCAGCACTTCAGATCACACGCCGGCAAGAACCTTTACGGTAGCGACTAGGATGATCAATTGTGTAGCTCACCGACTCTACGAATCCTCTTGACAAGGCACCAGTCCATCCGGAGAATTGCATGACTTGGTTCAAGGTCAAGTTGGTAGTTGCAAACTGCTATAAAGTCTGGGGCCCAATTTCCTAACTGAAGTCAAATGCCAGTCATCAAACATCCTTCACCACTTCATTGGCATGAGAAAACGAATATGAAATATTGCTTCCGCTGTTCAGGAACATCGTTCAACTGCACCATGCCTTGTTTGAAAGACCCCAAAGAAATTGAGAGGGGCTCATTTGCGAAAAGAGCACTGGCTTGCACCCCGCTTGTGGTATGCTACGCCTATGCCAATGTCTCGATGGATTCCGTGCTCGCAGGACTCCGTCCTTTGTTGGGATCGCTCCTGCAGTCCGGCAGCTGGACTGCGAGCAGTGGAGAGGTTCTGAGGCTGGCCGAACCTCTTTACAACATTCCGTTGTTGGATAAGACTTTTGGAGCACTAGTGACCTGTTTCCTACCGTCTATCAGTGGATCCGATGGTTTGTCACACGCGCAGATGCTGTCTTTTATGGCGGACCTTGGTCCGATCTATGGTATTTGGCTTCTAGAAAGCGGCCGAAGAGCCCACTCCTGGATGGAGATTCTTTTGTGAGTGACCTGAGTCTAGTCAGATACAGAAGCCACTGATCATATGAACTTACAGTCCGATCACTATGGGAGCAGCATTCCAACTGAGAGGGATTGGGAAGATTGCTCCAATTTACTACATAATCGAGCACCTACGAACACCCTTGAGCAAGCTTGTTCACTGTCGCCATGAGGTCAGATCAGATATGCTGACGACCTTCCTGCCTACTATGCTCACGGCATACTACATCCCGACACTCGGGAATTTTCTTCCTCGGGAATTACAGAACCGCCGGTACTTCAATGCTATCTGGCAGCTATTTCCGGTGGTAGTTCCACTTCTCCAGGCTCCGTTCCGTCTTTTGGACAAGATAGCCTCCGATTCAGTCCAGGGGTTATCCAAGGAACAAGAAGCCATCGAGGCCCGGCGTAACTCGAGAAAGACCCTGCGGTATATTCGTGGCATTTATCTGTCCTTTGCCGTCATCTCAGGACTAAGTTATACGTATGCTCGCCGTTCCATCCCAGCAGACTCATCCATGACCAGTGTCATTCTGCCTGGCCTGTGGGATTATACATTGCCTGTCGGCAGCTTTGCAGAGGGCATTGCACGGTTCATGAAATATGACGAGAGCCTCGCCATGGCAAGTGGATTTGTCTGGCTGGGGTTGAAGTATCGGGAGCTGAAACGGCACGGATACCCGTTGTCGTGGTGGAAGGTGATTCTGGGGATGGCGGCCACGACGGCGGCGTTGGGGCCGGGGGCTGCGATGTCGCTGGGCTGGGGACTGCGGGAGGAGATGCTGGCGAAGATGGCTGCATAGGTTCGCGGTTTGGTGCCTCTTTCTACTACACTAACAAGCTGTATGTCAGCCTTGGTCTGTCGCCTGTTTTGTTATCGATGCGTGAGTAGGTTTTGTATGGCTTATGCTTAATGTCTAAAGCAGAGGCCATAAATGGACCCTTTAAGAGACCCAACCTTGGCAGTTCGGCCTTGTCGGCCCAGTATCGGAGGGGTATCGGCAAGATAGTCAAGCCCCGAAGTCGCACATCTGCCCTTTTGATGTCATCCCCGCATGATCTGATCGGCTCATCTCCGACCCCTCTCTCGGACTTCGTTGCGACAACAAGTCTCCTCTTATAAGTAAAAGTCGCAACGCAACGCATCGCATCATACCATATTACACAACCGAAGTCTGAATTCTTTGGTCTTCAATTTTCACCTGCGCTTCGCCCAAAATGTCCAAACCAGCCATCGGGTTCGTCGGCCTCGGCGCCATGGGCTTCGGCATGGCCACGCACCTGGTCCACGAAGGCTACGCCGTGCATGGCTACGACGTCTTCCCGGCCTCGATCGACCGATTCCAAGCCGCGGGGGGCATCCCCGCCGCCTCGCTGCGCGCCTCCGCCGCAGACAAATCCGTCTACGTGTGCATGGTGGCCTCCGCGCCGCAAGTCCAGAGCGTTCTGTTTGGAGACGAGGGCATTGTGCAGGGTATGTACTTGCCCCCTTTCCCTTCCCACTATCCCCTCCCAAAACCTGCACACCCTCAAATTCTGGCCTCAAAAGGCTAGCTACGCACTAATCTAACAACCCACAAAAGCCCTCCCGCCAAACGCAACCCTAATCCTCATGTCCACCATCCCGGCCACAACCGCCCAAACCCTCGCGCAATCCATCCACACCACCCGCCCCGATATCTTGGTGGTCGACGCCCCGGTCTCGGGCGGCGCCCTGCGCGCCGCAGCCGGCACCCTCTCCATCATGGCCGGCGGCGACCCCGCCGCGCTGAGGGCGGCCACCCCCATCTTGGAGGCGCTCAGCGCCCCCCGCAAGCTCTACCTGGTGCCCGGCGGCATCGGCGCGGGTAGTAACATGAAGATGGTGCATCAGGTGCTGGCGGCGATCCATATCCTGGGCGCGAGCGAGGCGCAGGGGCTGGCGGCTGGGCTGGGGTTGGATGCGGCGCGCACGGCGGAGCGGATTGTTTCGGGGGGTGCGTGGACGTGGATGCATGAGAATCGGTCGCCCAGGATTCTTGCGGGTGAGAAGGAGTGGAGTCCGGGCGTTAGTGCTGTGACGATTATTTTGAAGGATGCGGTATGTTCATGTTTTTCCCCTGCTTTGGGTTTCTGGTGGGGTGGTTGTGGGGACGGGGGCGGGGGCCGGGGCGGGGATGGGGAGAAGCTTTGCGGACGGGGGTAAGCTGACTGCGACTGCTGTGTAGGGCATTATCACGACCTCGGCACGAGAACACCACTTCCCGACGCCGCTCTGTGCGACGGCGGAGCAGATCTATCTCGCGGCGCTGCTGCAGGGCGACGGGGCCAAGGATGATGCGGCGCTGGTGAGGCAGTACTTTGCGGGACCCGTGGCGGCGGTGGACGGGTCTGCGTTGAGCGCGGAGGAGCAGGAGGAGCGGACGCGGCTGGTGCTCGATCTGATGGCCGCGGTGAACCTGGTGGCGGCGGCGGAGGCGATCGCGTTTGCACGGTTTCTGGGCGTGGATCTGGCGCAGTTCTACGAGCTGGTGAGCGATGCGGCGGGCGGGAGTAAGGTGTTTGTCACTCGGGGGTTGGAGATGATTGAGGGGCGGGTGGGCGAGAAAGCGCCGGCCGGGGTGGAGACGGTGGATGCGCTCGTGCAGCGGTTGGAGAGGGTCGTGCAGAGGGCCAGGGACTTGCATTGTCCGTTGCATCTGGGGAATGCGGCGCTGGCGGTGTTATTGATGGCCAAGAGGGCTGGGCTGGGGGCGTCGAGTAGTCCCAGTGTCGTGGGTTTGTATGAGGGCGGAGGTTGGAGGGGGAAGCTGTGATTTCTTAGTCAACAGTCCAAGACATCAATGATACCGCTCTCTGTCTGAGTACTTCTTGGAGATCATCCGTCTCGATGTTACAGTATGAGTGGGGAATTGAACGTAAGGTATCGGTCCCTGCATCCAATATTACCATCTATACTCTATGGTTGCAGTAAACAAATGACATCAGATCGGAGCAACTCCGGCCTCGGAGTCCCCTCCGCGGGGAAAAGTCGGACAGTAAACAGAGAGGAAGGTGAAGTATACTCCGACACTCAACCCATACGCCTATAAATCATGATAAGACCTCACAAACACCGCTCACCCTCACTCATCCACACCTCCAACTCCAACCATCCCCCCCGTCGCCCCAACCCAACCACCAAAATGCCTTCTCTAACCGACAACCGCGCCATCCCCCTCCTCGACCACGCCGCCGCCAACCACTACGGCATCCCGGCCATGTGCTGCTACAACGTAGAAGGCATCCTGGCGACCGTGCGCGCCGCTGAAGCCAAGCGCTCCCCAGCGATGATCCTCCTCTTCCCGTGGGCGATCGACTACGCCGGGGCGATCCTCGTGCACGCGGCGGCGGCGGCGGCGCGGGGCGCCTCCGTGCCCGTGACGGTGCACCTGGACCACGCGCAGTCGCCCGCGATCATCCGGCGGGCGGCGGACATGGGCGGGTTCGACAGTATCATGATCGACATGTCGCACTACTCGAAGGCGGAGAACCTGGCGCTGACGCGCGAGCTGGTGGCGTACTGCCACGCCCGCGGGATCGCCACGGAGGCCGAGCCGGGCCGCATCGAGGGCGGCGAGGACGGGGTCTCCGACACGGCCGACCTGGAAGGCCTGCTGACGACCCCCGAGGAGAGTCTGGAGTTCGTGGACACCGGCATCGATTGGCTGGCCCCCGCGTTCGGCAACGTCCATGGCAGCTATGGGCCCCGCGGCATCGTGCTGGAGTACGATCGTCTCCAGAGGATTCAGGAGACGGTGCAGCCCCACGGTACGCGGCTGGTGCTGCATGGTGCCGATCCCTTCTCGGAGGAGATCTTTCGGAGGTGTATTGGGTGTGGGGTTAGTAAGGTGAATATCAATAAGGTGTTGAATAATGAGTATGTCCGCGTGCAGGCGGAGAAGGCTGGCAGGGCGCCCTTGACGGCTGTTATTGAGGAGGCTACGGCCGAGATGCAGAAGGCCGTTGAGCGGTGTATTGATATGCTGGGGTCGGCGGGGAGGTATCCATGATTGCCGGTGTGGTTTTGTTGGAGTGTTGACCTGGTTTATCACAGACTATCAGCTGCGGGTGAGACGGCAGGTGAATATATATTGGCAATGCAGGAGACGTCTCTGGAGCCTTGACACAGTCGAATGTAGACACCATAATGCCTCAGCTGAGACACCCTGAACCCGTTTTGTGCTTTCAATTGGGAATTGGAGTAGACCAAGGGACTTTGATATAATTTGTTGTTCTAGAAGCTCCGACTATCAAGCCGGTTGGGATGTCATGATTGCTTGGGACTTGCGTCATTGATTTTCTTAGGTTAGATGGAGTCGTCATTCTTCAAGCAAGGGCGTTAGTGGTGTAGCGGTTAGCATTGTTGCCTTCCAAGCAATAGATCGGGGTTCGACTCCCCGCTGACGCAGCATATCTTTTTTGTTTTGGTTTTTTTTTTTTGCCGGAGTCTCGCGCCGCCGGATAAGGGGCTTATCAGTCCTGATGCTGCAGGAGAGGCAGGTTTGTATGTGTATGTACCAGACAGACCATGCAATTGGTCCTTCATATCATCGTTTCATACCATCCCATACGAACACAATCACTGCGTCTGATCATCGAAAAATCCGAATCCGAATGAAACCGTCTTCTCCATTGTGGAGTGGGCAGTCGTGCTGCAGCCTCCGCTCCAACCCAACAAAGGGCAATCGACATGTCAGACGACTCCGCAAGTGATACGAAATCTCCGTCATCTCTGTCTAGATCTACATCGATCGTCACTGGCAAAGTCTGCACTCGTATGTTGTAATTCGCATCCCGCGCAGACGCGCAAGGCTGACACAAGCATGGCACCCAATAGCGAAGCTTCTCGTTGCCGTCGCCAGTTTCCCCTGGTCAATGCAGCGCGGAGCCTCGTATTGCATCCAATGAAGTCGCCGGGATCATACGTCTGCCAATGGAACAGGTCTCGATGCCTTAATACGACGTCTGATGGCTTGGACCAACAAGCCCAGCACTGCGCCCACTGTTCCACGAATATCACTCCCAGCTGCTGTTGGTTCACCACAAATGCTCTGCCTGCACCTCGCACCCAGTGCTGTACCAGAGTATAAGAATGGACGGAGAACAATGGAGCAGGCTCGCTGTTGGGGCGACGATTTTATGATATTCCCTAGCATAATTATCCAGTGTCGAACTCGAGCGAGTTCAATTCTATCCCCAGTGATAAAAACATCGAAGCCCGCGCTCAATCAACACCCTCAAGATGGCGGAGAAACCCACTCCTGGTATGTCCCCTAGCCCTGGGATTCTGCCCAGCTAACAGCCCCAGCTCCAGCTCCCACATACGGGAACATGCAAGAGCTCAACCAGCCGAGCATCAACTATCCCCCTCCGGCATATGCGCAGCCTCCGATGGAAACGATCACCCCTCCACCCCAGCCCCACGAGCCCTCGTCGCAGAACTTCTACGCGGGAACACAGACACACAACACGAGCGGCTACAATAATGCTACACCCCTGCATGCGCTTCAGCGTGGCCCAGCGCCCGTAGACTGTCCAAGTTGTGGCAGTCGTGAGATGACGCGAGTGGTAGCGGAGGCGGGCAATACTACACAGTAAGATGCCGTGAACGTGGGATGTCGCACGGGGGTATCTACTGATCTTTGGCAGTGCATGGGCCGCGGTGACTTGCCTCTGCTGCTGCCTGGGATGTATTCCCTATCTGATGTCGTCGCTCAAGGATGTGCACCACTACTGCGGAAAATGTGGTGCATTGCTGGCGACCTGGCACAATAGCGGACGGACGGATGTGCATCAACACCACTGATAGCGCTATGAGGGAAGGTGGGGTGGTTTGTGTTTAGGGATGGTTGTTGCTGGCTTTTGCAGGATTGGATGTTGATATACCCCCGATAAATGCCTACAGAAGCAAGGCCATGTTGTTTCCGGTCTGCTTGTTCCCTGAGGTGGTTTTGCTGTCCTCTGTATAACCTGTTGCCGTGACATGGAAATCAACTTCCTTGGTGAAGAAAGATAATCGCTTCGGGGGACAATCCAGTTACCTGCTGATCGGAGTAA
The DNA here is from genome assembly GCF_003184785.1 of Aspergillus japonicus CBS 114.51. NCBI lineage: Eukaryota > Fungi > Ascomycota > Eurotiomycetes > Eurotiales > Aspergillaceae > Aspergillus > Aspergillus japonicus. The sequence continues at coordinate 195,984 of NW_020291658.1, read as the reverse complement.
ATCCTCACAATAAAATATGTGGCTCTGAGCCTCAGGCTGAGATCCCCTAACGTGCAAGGCTCCTGCAGTCCATGGCGTGCTGATGATGGGCGATCATTGGCTCTACTCATGGTCTGAGCGTTTCGCAACTTCAAGAGCACTGCCATAATTTAGTTCAAAACTAGCGGCTCCTTCGACAACACCCCGTTCTTGATTATAAATGCGCCATGCTCTCAAATCCTCCCCCACTCACCGAGTGCCCTGGAGGGCTTAGATGATCGCTTCGACAGGCATACCGAATCTCTCAAAGCGCAGCTTTGAACTTACAGAACGCAACATCCAGGGCAACTGACATAGCGCACCGAGTTCAGTACACCATGACCTCCTCACCTCCCAAGATCAAAGCCATCTTCTTCGACTTCATGGGCACCTGTCTCGACTGGCACAGCAGCGTGGTACAGGCGATGCCCGCCTCCATCCCCGCGCCCGCCGCCTCGCAGCTCGCCCTCGACTGGCGCCGGCAGTACTTCCTCGAAAACGAGCAGCGCGTGCGCGACCACCTGGCCCCGGAGGACATCGACCTGACCCTGCCCCGGGCGCTCCGGGTGGTTCTCGATCGAAGCCCCGAATATCAGGATGCATTATCAGACCCAACCGCGGTAGCCCAACTAATCCAAGCCTGGCACCGCCAGCCCGCGTGGCCGGAGGTGTCGACCGCGATCCGCCGGCTCCGCGACGAGCTCGGCCTGGAGGTGTTCGTGCACGCCAACGGCACCACGCGGCTCCAGCTGGACCTGACGCGCTCGTCCGGACTGCGCTTCGACATGCTGTTCTCCAGCCAGCTGCTGGGAGTCTACAAGCCACGCGCGGAGGCGTATCGCCGCGGGTTGGAGCTGGTCCAGCTGCGGCCCGAGGAGGTGGTGCTGGTCGCGGCGCATGCGTATGATCTGAGGGGCGCGCAGACGGTGGGCATGCGGACGGTCTATATCCATCGGTGGACGGATGATGTGGACGAGGATATGGGGAGGGTTAGGGGCGAGTTTGATGCGTTTTTGGAGGGGATGGAGGATTTGCCGGCTGTCATTGCGGGGTTGTAAGGGAGAGCTTGGGGCGGGTGGGCTTATCGGTCGGTCGGTCGGTCTCCCTTAGTTACTTTCTTTTTCTGGTTCACTCACTCACTGTGCCTTGGCGTGAAGCTTAGGATTTCATGCTATATAAAGCTCAGATGAATCTGTTGGTTATCGTGGTTTATGCTCTGCTGACTCAATTATACTAGAGTATGGATTGATCGAAATGCGACCGTGGAATGGATGACACTCACCCCACTGCGCTGCTCACATTATCCCGAGTTCCCTGTCTAGCTATACTTAACCAACCCCAACCAATCATCCACTACCCATCGTCTTCCATCGTTCACTCTTCATCCCGAACGGGCACGAATCGGAAGAACGACGGGACAGGGAATGGAACCACGGAAATGCAGGAGTGGTGACGCCAACGGGACGAGCGGATCTTCCACACTCTCCACATCGCTTGATGTCAGCACTCGAGAATCGTCCGTTGAACTCATTCGAAGGCGTCTCAAGACATCTCCAATATGATACGATGCAAGCATACGGCTCTTAAGAGTGAGATATCTCATTGAGGCAGCCGAAGCTATACTGGTCACGAATGCAAGGATCTTTGACACCACAGTCTGCCGTGCCCATCCGATCCTCCTCATCCTTTACACGACCCAATGCAGTCCATCACGATCCGGATCGGGAGTATATGACCCTTACACCTCCGCTCTTTGCTCCCGTCAGCCTCCAAATAAGCTTCGTGGGTTACCCCCGGCTGCCAGACGCCAAACCCGTCCAACGTTGCATGCATGTGCTCTCCACCACGTCATTGCGATCTGGGAGTCATGACTTTCTTTCCGCTGCTCCCGATGGGTGCGGTGCGCAAGTCGCCAACGGGTCAAACTCCCTAGGCTCTTTTCCTGTCGCTCTTCATCCCTTTGAACATATCCCGTTCCTCACCTGCTCCTGCCCTGCCGTGCCGTGGTGATCTGTTGGAGAGCTGCGGTCTTTCTCGTCTGTCTGTCGTGATCCCTGTTCCTATTCACCTGTACGACGTGAGTATCTGCCTCGAAGGTGTACAGGAACATCGACCCGAGTGCTAACTCTGATAGACAATGGCTGCCATCGACGCCCTCGTGTCCACCGCTGCACAACGACACCACCAGCTCATCAAGCGAAGCAACTGGGCCAGCAGAAACCCTGGGGTGGTTCTGGTCTTCTGCATCGTCTTCATTGTTGCCGTCGGAATCATCGCCTTGTTAATCTACCGCCGATGGATGAAACGGAAAGCAGAGAAGCAATCCTACGATGTCGCGTGAAGCCTTTTCGATCCGACCGCGGCGTCATCGATGGTTTAGGCGATGGGAACCCGTGACTACCTTTCTTCCGTCTTCTACTATATTATTTCTCTAATTTCTATTACTGCTGTTGAGTTATCCACCAAGGATACCCGTCTTGTTATGTCGGTGGTCAGTTAGGGGTAATTGAGGCTGTGCCGTCGGGAGATGGATTCCTGGACGGCTGGGTTGTATGGGGAAGGAGGATTAGATGGGCGATGATGTGCAAGCGAGTTTCTTCTATCTATGTGGGCAGGAGAATGATCTAAACTATACGTGTCAAGTCTCAAGGAGATATACGATCGATCTAACTAATGGATGAACTGTGATCAAATGCAGTGGGGAAATAGGCTGTGAGATAGGCTGTGTCAGTATAGCCACAGCCACAATATCTGTCGAAAGGAGCCGCAAGGAGCCCCTTCTTTCATGCTTTCACATCGTAAGGCACACTTTGGACTGCAACCGCGGGATGAAAGTTTAAGCAGCATGCTATCTGTCTGTCTGTCTGTCTGTCTGTCTGTCTGCATGCGGTGCCAGATTGATTCGTGCCAGCACCAAATCTGGAACTCGTACTCGCTTGGGGCCCATTCCCCATTTCCCATTTCCCATTCCCTCAGCCCAGCTCAGCCTTATTACATCCCCACCGTTGAACCAAACCATTTAAATATGAGCTTGAGCCTCAGCTCAACCCACCATCCAAATTGGCAATGTGTGAGCAGTGGAGTGCAAGCGTGGTCAAGATGTCGCTCACCACCTGGATTCTCGCCGTGTCGACAAGCACCTTTGCCTACTTGTACCTGCTCCATCGCTCTCTCAAAAATGGCCTGGAGCACGAGCACTTTCGAGGCCCGCTGTCTAACCTTCCAAATCCTCCTTCATCCCTCAGCTCCATGACCACGATCCCGCCCGACATCTCCAAGTCCAGTCACGACTGTCTGTACGAGAAGGTCACTCGTCGCGTGCCCCGCCAGCTTCTCCCCACCACCCACCAACCCTCCGACCTGCTCAACATCCTCCTCCGCCGCAACATGTCGGCCTTCGCCTACTTTCCCCAAGCCTACATGCTCTGGATCCTCAGCGGCTCGGGATCCCGCGCGACCTTCAAGCCGTCCCGCATCCGCAGCCTGGACTTCCAGCGCGGTGACATCATCTGCGGCATCTACCGCGTGGCCGAGCGTCGCCCGACCAGCGTGGAGTTCGAGATCTGTTCCCCCCACGGCGGCGGGGAGGTCGCGGGCCGGCTGCTGCTGCGGTTTTGGGACGAAGCCAAGGAGGTGGTCTTCGCCAGCGAGTGTGTGCTGTGGATCACCACGGCGGACGGATCGTCGCTGCAGGAGAAAATGCCTTTGAGGAATCCCGTCTGGCGTTTCTTTCACGAGCTGGCCTCCTGGTGGCTGCTGGACTCTGGGGTGCGATACCTGATCGACCTGTCAATGGACGAGGAGTGACGGACGGGCTTGACGGGAGGTGGCTTTTTTCTTTGTGTTTCCCCTTTCACTTACACACCCACCGTATTGTCGAAGCCCGCCCTTTCCTTGTTCCCTTTTTGAGAGCGCATAAAGAAGGGCGGGCTGCGGTTGATGGTGATGTTCAGAATGCCTTTCTTTGACAAAAGGTGCCTGTGAAAGAGAGAATCGCATTGTCTACGTGCTGCGACTTTCCACCATTCATGGATTATAAATAATAGGCTCGTGCTCGCTGTGAACCGTGATGTCCATTTTTCTACAGTTCCAAACTTGATGGAAATTGCTGGAAAGTGAAATCTGACATCTTTGCGCATTTGCGACGATCTAACTTCGCAGCGTTGATTCTACACACAACACAACCGTCTCACAGTCATCTCGTGTCGACACAACAAGCAGTGCTAGTCACCATGTGTTTCCACAAGTATTCTCACTACCAGGTCTGCAAGCACATTGCATGCTGCAGCATCGACATCTGCCAGGAGATGGTCAATGGCTTGCGCGCTGGCAATTGCGCCGGTCACGAATTCCAGAACTCATACGACCCCGTGAAGGGAGACCTCTGGGGGATGTGCGCGGACTGCGCGGAGGCTGGCGCTGCTGATCAGCGCCCCTCCGGCTCCTGCGCCGTTCACCCCCAAGTGCAGGCTACCCCGCTTCTCAAGGAGTATGTGAATGAGTACGTGGCGCGTGCTTCGGTCGCCAACTGCTCCGGGCTGTCAATCGGCGTCCCATCGTCCGTGGAAGCGACCCGCCTCGCGGATAGCGCATCGGTGAAGCCAGCAGGAAGCCAGAGTTCGACTCAGTCGGGATCTCTCCGAAGTTTCCACTCGGCGCGCTCCGCCTTTAGTAGCGAAGAGAGCGACGACGGATACCACCCCGATGCGGAGCCGGGTTTTGACTGCTACAGCAGCAGCGAGAGTAGTAGCACCATGGACGAGGATGACGAGGACGATTGCATTGTCATATCTCAGCTGTCGGACGAGGCGCTGCTGGCCCAGCCGCTCCTGCCCAAGGTCGCCAGACCTACGACCAGTAGTTCCAGTGGCACCAGTGGTTCCAATGGCTCTAACACCTCGAGCTACCCCGGCTTCAGCCAGACAAAGTCATCGACTGAAACTCTCTTCGAATCCATCTTCCGGGGCGAGAATGAGCGGCTCGCCGATGACAAGCTCGAGACCCTGAACCAGTCCAACGTTGGGCGAGATTTCCTGGAAAGAAAGCTCCCGGCCCTGAACCAGGCCAACCTGGGAGCACCGGCTCTGAACAGGGTTCCTCCCGTGACTCCGTCGCCGGGCTTCGGGGAAGAGCTGTCGCGCCAGAAGCCGGCCACCCCGGTGGACGTTTTGGCATCGGACGGATTCGTCGGGACCGGCGGCGGCTTCAACTCTCCCAAGGAGAGCCGGCTCTACCCAGCTGTGACCGGCACGGGCTCCAGCTCTGGCATTGCCGCCCCAGCGCCGACCCCGGCGCCGGGCAGTCCGCAGGCCCAGAGCATTCCCACGGCGCCCCGGGCCTTCTACAACAGACCCCAAGGGACAACAGGCCCTGCCCCGGACTGGAGCGGCCACCAGCCTGGCTACTACCCACATCCCCGCAGCGGAATCTCCGTCCAACCCGCCTTCCAGAATTCTGGAGTGCCTTCCCTCACCATAACCGCCCAGCTCCAAGACTTCTCCCAGCCAGGCTTCGCCCCCTACCTCCCACCCCCGACGGGGATGGGCATGCACGGCCAGGCCCCAAATCCGGGCCTGCTGCCTCCCATCTACCACCCCGTCACCCCTCAATACCCGCCCGTGATCCAACCTCCGTATGGGAACTTCCCTCCCCTGCTCCAGCGGCAGCCCCAGGTCTCGGATTTCCGGCACCACCCACAGCAGCCCCCCCACAGCTTCACGGGCCCATCCTTCACCGGCTACCGCGAGCACAACAACAACAACAACAACAACAACAACAACAACAACAACAACAACCGGATCGCCCGCCACGAGCGGCGCCGGGCCGCCCGCCACGGAGGGGGCAGAGCGTATCACGGCCGACGCAGCAATAGCCCCTCCTCGCGCGCTCGCCGCATCTGCAACAACAACCAGCAGCACCCGCAGCCACGCTGGACGCAGCCGGAGGAAGTCGCCGCGCGGCACTGGCGCATCCAGGATGTGATCCAGCAGCAGGCCGTCATGCAGCAGCTCCAGGAACAAGAGTTCCAGAACCTGCAGCAGCAACAGGTCCTCCAGCAGCAGCTCCAGCGGCTGCAGGAGCAGGAGCAGGAGCAGGAGCAGGAGCAGGAGGAGGAGCAGGAGCAGCAGACCGCCGCCGCAGGAGCAGGAGCAACGACTCACCAATCTCCGAACCCGGGACTGGGGCTGGGGCAAGACCTAGAGCTACGGCCCCTCAATCCTCCTCCCGCCCCCACCCTGCAGACCACCGTCCTCGAACGGGCCCCGTACAGTCCTCCCCCCGGGGAGACGATCAGCCCCTCGGCGCTGGCCGGGTACCCGATGGATGTGGACCAGCGCAAACCTGCTGCTGCGCCTAGCAAAGAAGGAAAGGGGGATGGGAGCTACTCGCAGGACTACTGGAATGGGAAGTTCTTTACGCGGCCGCTGGTGCCGAAGAACTGAGCCCGACCCAACCCCACTGGGACGGGCTCTGGGCTTTTGGTAGGGGATGGGGATGGGGATGGGGATGCGGATGCGGATGAGATTGAGGGGTGAGTATGTATGTGTGTATGTGTGATGGTGTTGATGTTTTGGGTACCGTTGAGCTTGAGCACACCTTCATTATTGACGACTTTATTCTTTGGAAGTTTTGGAATTTTAGGTTCTGCTTTTTGAGATTGGATCTTTTTGTCTAGCTATGTTGCTGTTATCTTTTGTAGTATTTTAAGAATGTTATTCTTTTTTTTTTTACTTTTTTATTTTAAAAAAGGTTTGTTGCACGATTTCTCTTGTGGGATTAGGTTTCACTCGGAGAAATATGTAGCTGTAGCTGCACGACTGGTGTTGGGTGTCTATCTGTTCAAAGTAATAATTAACTGTCTGAGGCTCAGAACTATCTGTTCCAAAGTAATAACTTACGCTCGAGGCTCAGATGAAGATGAAGCTGTTACAGGTAATGCAGACTACGCGAATTGCAACAGATAGAGCTTACGGAATTAATCCTACACTGTAGCCACATGATCTACAGCTGAAAAAAGGTATCCAACAGGCATCGGTTCATTCATTCATGCTCATAACCATAATCATAATAACAGTCAGTGGCTAATAACCCCTTCATCCAAGACAGAATGCCAGGTAAACGCCCTAAAACCATATTTCTTAATTTAGAAAATCCAGTCAAACTTCGCAAACCAGCATTGCTTTTACCCAAGTACCCTCTGATGGAAGGATCAAGACCAAGCAGCGCGACACATAGGACAAGTCGGCTCCCGGTCCCTCTGTGACGCCGTCTTCTTCCACGTGAACATGCAACTGAAGTGGAAGTTCGTGCCACACTGCTGCTTGCAGTAGACGATCGACAGGTCTCGGGCTGCTTGATGCGGGGTTGTAAAAGGAGAGCCGGGGAGGAGCGGCTCGTAGCAGATGGAGCAGTCACCTGTGATGGGCTGGCGGGTCGGAGTGTAGGTGGGTTTTGGGACGAGTGGAGAAGGGACTGAGACGGCTGCTGCTGTTGATGAGATTGATGAGGAGGAGGAGGAGGAGGAGGAGGAGGAGGAGCGGGGGGGTTGCGAGATGACGGCAGGGGATGAAGTGTCAGGCTGAGATGTGGTTGTGGTTGATTCGGGAGTAGCGGTTGCGGTTGCGGTTGCTGTTTGGGCTGGGACTGTAGGAGCAGCTGTTGGCGCAAATGTCGGACTAGACGTAGAAGAGGCTCCAGCAGTCGCTGTAGTAGTCGATGTAGAAGCTAGATTAGTAGGAGCCGAGGTTGAAGCAGCAGGCGTAACAGTCGTCGAGGCTGTCCTGGAACGCGCAGGAGCATCTGTAGGACCTGAAGCTGATGCCTCTGGCTCAACACTGCTAACAGAAACTCTTGAAGAAGCGGTGGAAGTTGTGGGAGCAGCAGTGCTTGTGGAGCTAGAAGTCGAAACTGTGATAGTCCTGGTCGACGTAACGCTTGTGGTGGTAGTGGTGTCCGAGCGTGAAGCCTGAGCGCTATGGTGAGTTCTATGGCGAGATGACGGAGCTGATCCCCGCGGCGAAGAAGCTGGCACGCGAGAGAAAGCCGTTTCGGTATGTCCAGAGCCAGAGGTGGAAGCACGATTTGGACTTGCTCTGGCGCTTGTAGGTGAGGTGATGGAACTTGCAATTGACGTAGAAGCTGATATAGAGGCCGACATCGAAGAAGTCGCTGAGGCGCGAGAGCTGGAAGCTGGAGTAACAGTAGCACGGGGGTTGACCATCGGGGTGGAGATAGTGGGGGAAGGGTTTGAAGTTGAATGAGGTAGAGGTGCAGGCCTTGATGGCGAAGAGCCTGAAGATTGAGAGCTTGAAGGTGAGGATGAGGTAGAAGCATGAAGGGTCGGTGCAGGAGCAGTGAATAGCCCAGGCTGCTCCGTGATCGATACTGCATGCTGTGAAGAGGTTGTGGTGATAGCGCCAGACACTCCGGCCGATGACACCCTCGCCCTACCGTCATTTGAGCTGGACGGCCAAGCCCGCCGATTGACCTTGACCTTGCTGGAATTCGGAGCCTCCACACTAGATTGGAGGGGTAAATTCTCATGCCAGCTAGGCTGAAGTCTTGAAGACAATGAGGATCTATTCAATCTCCTCGGTATCTCAACCTCGTCTGTGTCTCTGCAAAGGCTTAAGTGCTTCACCTTCTCTAGATCCTCACTGACGCCCCGGATTTTCTCCTGCCACTTCTTGACAAGCGTCGGAACCTGACTCCTCGGATCTTTCTGATGAACATGGCGACAGAGAACAAGCGACGCCAGATCCATCAGGAGGTCGTCGATGTCTTCGCCCTGTCTCATTCTTTCACTGCCTTCATCAAGTAGACGCACGGCCGAACCTCGGTTTGCACCACTGATGGGGTTGTGACAGCGTCGACCCTGTGAAGGCGCATACCCCGCACACCATCTCTCTTGATCGGGATAAAGATTCAGGATCTCCGAAAGATGATCTGCCTTTGCGGAATACTGAGACATCTTGAGTGGGGACTTGCTGTTAGGTGTTGCGGCTAGTGCTGGTGGGAAGTTGAGATACCGACCCACGACACGATGACGAGCTTATATATCTGCTGAACCCATGATTCAGTGACTCCTGGCACCCTGGGCACCCCCTCATCCTCCCCAAGGTTGTGTGGCTGTTCAGTGACGATGGGGCTGAGCGTGAACCACCCCTGCACGTTTCTAGACAACGGGCCGCCAGAGGTGTTTCGCTTGATACCCGGGAAGCTAGTAATAACGGAGGCAGCGCCGGTGCTCCTCCCAGTCGACTAATGCATGTTGACTGCGGTAGCGATAACAAGTGTGAGGTCTGGTCTCAAAATAGCACGCAGATGAGGGGTTGTGGCTGGACCGGGTTGTTCCTGGTTGATTGGAATGAGGCACACCAAGCCATTGTATGCATGTAGGTAGTGGAGGCGGTGCACAAAGAAGATAGACACAGTACTAGCTTAGGTACTAGTTACTTACTTCCCAAAGAGGTAATCAAGCATGCCTGCCCTGCCATGATATGCCTGAGGTGTTGAGACTTGACTAAGCAGTCACCCCCCGCAAAATGAGGTCATCCTGACTGACGGATCCGGTAATGCTTGCTCTCTCCACTTTCACACCTTATCCTTATTTCTCCACATGGAATGTATGGAAAATCCCCTTCCATCTTTCTACCTTTACCCCCTACCCCCCTCATACTCCACACTCACACTCACACTCACACTCACACTCACACTCACACTCACACTCACACTCACACTCACACCCACAACCATGCCCCTCGCCCTCCTCATCACCGGAGCCACCGGCAACCAAGGCAGCGCCGTGATCAACGCGCTCCTCGCCCAGGAACTCGATGTGGAGATCCTCGCCGTGACCCGCAACCCGCACTCCAGCGCCGCCCGCCGCCTCACCCAGCGATCCCCCAAGATCAAGCTCATCCAGGGGGACCTCGACCACCCGGCGCAGATCTTCGAGAAGGCAAAGAACGCCGCGACGTTGCCGATCTCCGGGGTGTTTAGCGTGCAGGTTAGCCCCAGCCCTGCCCGTCACCTCTCGAGCATTCCCCCCCACACCCCCACAATTGTCGCTCCATCTCAGACACCGTACCGTCAGTACAGTACCTGTACATACTAACCAGGGAAATAGAACCCCTTCGCGTCCGGCCAAAGCGTCCACAAAGAAGAACAGCAAGGCAAAGCCCTGATCGACGCGGCCCTAGCCCACCAAATCCCGCACTTCGTGTACAGCTCGGTCGACCGCGGCGGCGACGCCTCCAGCGACAACCCCACCACCATCCCGCATTTCATCAGCAAGCACCGCATCGAGCAGCACCTGTTCACGCGGACCCGCGAAGCCAACACCGAAGGCGGTGGCGGCGGCGGCGGTAGCAACAACATCAGCACCACCACCATGACCTGGACAATCCTGCGCCCGACCTTCTTCTTCGAGAACCTGGTTCCCTCCACGGGCTTCGCGGGGAAAGTGACCGCGACGGCGTGGGACGCCTACCTGCAGGGGAAGCCGCTGCAGTGCGTGGCCGTGGCGGACGTGGGCCACTTCGCGGCGATGGCGCTGGTGCGCGCGGGCGCGGCCCCGTTCCGGAATCAGTGCCTGTCGCTGGCGGGCGACGACCTGACCTACGAGCACCTGCAGCGCACGGTGCGCGCCAAAACCGGCGGCCGCCCGCTGCCGACCACCTACCGCGTGCTGTGCTACCTGGTGCTGTGGGTGCTGGGCGATCCCCGGACGATGTTCTCGTGGTTCTATGAGCAAGGGTACGGGGCGGATATCCCGCGGCTGCGGAAGTTGTATCCCGGGTTGAAGAATTTGGAGGGGTGGTTGGAGGAGAGTGAGTGGGTGAAGAAGCGTTAGTTTTGAGGAAAAGGTTGGGGGGGGGGGAGGTGTGTCTACATGTCTACAAAGGAGGAAAAAAGTTGGTTCTTGAGGTTGGGGCCCGGGGACGGTGTTTGATATCGAATTTGATTGTTCGTGACTCTTTTTGATATGTACTCTACTCTACTGTACACGGCATGTCTACACTATAAGATCTCGCGGAAACAAAACGCACTACTTCATAAGAACATCATCTCCAACATCATAGCCTTACATACATACTACCAGGCTAAGTACAAGGCAACGGCAACCAAGACCGTTTCCTCGACTCCTTGACTCGATGCTGCTGCTGCGGGTGCTGCCCCTTCTCCTCCCCAGCCACCCCGTGCCTCTGTCCCTCCCCCAGCACCAAAGAACCGCGGCCCACCAACTCCCGCACCGCCATCTGCGCCCCAAGCACACTATACTCCATCGCCGCGACTCCGGTCTCCCCCTCAATCTCCACAAACTGGCCAATGAGCCCCAAATTCCGGATCGCGGGGGGAATCACGCGCGGGCGATTGCCCTCCCCGCGCGGCAGCAAGCCCGCCGCCATGCGCGGCACGACGCAGGGGATCGTGAGGGCGCCCTGCAGGATCCGGTCGGCCTCGGCCTCCTTGACCTCCAACTGCGCCAGCACCTCGCGCAGGATCTCCTCCCCGGTGCACTCCAGCATCGGCTTGCGCACGACCTCCCCGGTGCGCTCGGGGTACAGCGCGTACCCCCAGAGCACCTGCACCTCGGCCGGCTGGTCCGGGAAGACGGGCTGCGCGGGCACGTGCAGACTGACTACCCAGGGGGCATCGATCAGGGAGACGAACATCCCGCTACCGTTTTGGGACGACGACGATGATGATGATGCTGATGATCCACCGGGAGGATTGTCGTTCGTGCCGGTGATACGTTCGAGGATGCGATTCCCGCCCGCCGCGCGCAGGGTGATCGTGAAGGACTCCAGGCGCGATTCCTCGAGGCGCGTGCAGAAGTTGTAGGCATTCCCCAACCGGCGCGGGTCCTTGGTCGTCAGCTCCAGCCACAGCAGCCAGTTCTCGTCGAGCTCGTGGTCGGCCTCCATCTGGTAGAGCGGTGGGGCGCTCGTGTTGCTGCCGAGGCTGGAGCCGGACATGGCGCTGCCCAGGGACACCAGCACGATGTCGTGCGGCTGGACGGGGATCGTCTGCTCGGGCCCGTTGAGGGGGTGGGCGATGATGGCGGAGACGAGGCGCGGCGGGTAGGGCGGTTCTGTGGACGGTGGGGGGTGCTGCTTTGGGGCTTTCTGGCTGTCGTCGTTGGAGTTATGGCGGCTGCTGCGCTTGCGCTGCCTGGTGCTTGGGGTCGTGTGGACGCTGGGGGACGCGGACCCGGAGTTGGAGGCGGCGGCTGATGGAGGTTCTGGGCCGGCGGCGGTGGCGTCGTCGGCGAAGATGATGTCCGTGACGGTGGTCTGGAATTGGAAGTCGACCCCTTGGCGACGCAGGAAGCGGGCGATCGGGGCGACGAGCGACTCGTGGCGGTTGTATTGGCCGCCGTCCAGGGGACGGGGGTGCGAGCTGGTGATGCTCGCGATGTCGTGGCCGAATTTGTGCAGGGTGCGGTGGAATTCGGCGGCGCTGTGGCAGGATTTGAAGCCGAAGCTGATAGGTAATCGTCAGCGTTGCTCACAACCGAGCAGCAGGAGTCAATAACGCATGAACACGCCCAAGAACCGCATGTAGAAATAAGCATACGTAGTACTCAACACCCCCCAGTAAGATCCACCAAAGAACCCCTTCCCAAAGTGATCCCGAATGCGCGATCTCCCCAGCGTGACCTCACTCTTATTCATGAACCGAAACACTTCCACTCGATCCCGCAGTCCGAGATTTGTACTTCGCTTGCAGTCGATCCGGACGAGGCCGTGCTTCGACCGTCGGACGAGTCGCGTCTGGTGACACTGAGACTGCTGCGGATGTTGTGTCGGCTCCTCTCCCAGCCGTCCACCATGCTGCTGCTGTTGCTGATGGGCTACCGTCGCCGCCGATAAGCCCCAGTACTCGTACAGGTCATCCAACACGCTCTTCCCAGGATTCACGTCGGACGGAACCTCAGCGAACAGCGTCGCCATCGCCTCCCCGTTCAGCAATGGCATCCCGCCTGCCCGGTAGTGATATCCTTCCTCTGCATTGCCCGAGCTGACGGTCCCGCCGCCGGCTTGGTCGAGGGTCTCGAGGATGTGGATGTGCGAGGCCGGGAGGTGGCCTTCTTGCAGCAGGTGGACGGCGGCGGAGAGGGAGGTGATCCCTGCGCCGAGGATGTAGGCGTGGATTTCGGGATGCGTGGCATCTGGAGTCTCTAGCGGAAGGCGCATGGTGAGGGTGATGGCCGAATGCAGAGGCGGGCTGTGATGAGTGGAAAAGAAATGGGCTTGCGAAGGGGACATGCGAGCAGCAAGCAGGTCTTTTGGCCGGTGGCGCGCTGGGTTTGGGGATGTAGGTGTGATGTCAGGATGGTGGTGGTTGGCACTGTACCCTGACAGTGCTGTGAACCATGGATCGCATGCGGTTGGGTCCCTTTGACGAAATGATGAGCGTTTCGGTCGTTGTTGCTTGGGTAGGGCTGACCTTCGGCCCCAGGTTGATCGACAAGCATTTCTGGGGTTTCACTTACTGCTGGGATTCAGCGGAAGAGAGATTTTCTAAAGGTACTGTACTCAGTACCGATTATTGTGGTAGGTTGGATTCAAAATCCGATCTAGTCAATATAATATGGTACGATATCTCCCCCTCTACATAAGGCGTCAATTGACGTCATACTCCCTCCAAGCTCCGCATCACCGCCATCGACACCACTGCATCTCCCATGATCACATCGTGCAGCCCCGTCTTCAGAATCTCCTCACGTATTATCCCTTGGGTTGATCGCCACTCCCTGATCGTCCCTGAAGCGCCAAGATCCACCTTCACATCCGCTTCCTCCACCCCGTCCCTGCCCGACGCACGCACCCCACGCGCAACCAATTCCCTGGCATGCCACCAGGGAATATCATAATCATCCTCCGCATGGATGACAGTGAGCCGATACGGCAGGCTCTTCGCTTCACTCGCGTGAACAAACTCCGCGATCCGTTGTCCACTGCTCCACTGGTCGCGGATGAACCCCTGCAGCGCCTGGAACAGAACCGTAAACCGCGCGAGCGGACTGAGAATGGGAATTGTTCCGGCCACCCGGTAGGTTGACACGAGGGTCGGGACGTCGACAAACGGCGCTACAAGTACGATCCCCTTGAACGCCACCGGCGGAGACTGGCGGGCGTGATGCTGGGCGACGGCCAGAGTCACGGCGGTGCCCAGAGACTGGCCGAAGAGAAGGATGCGATGCGGTGGGATGTTGGCAACGTTCAGGGCCCAGTCTACGACGGCGAGAGCATCGGTTATAAGACCCGATTCAGAGGGCGAGCCGTTGGTCAGACCGAAGCCGCGGTAGTCGAAGGTCAGCACGTGGATGTTTTTGGCCGGGTAGCCGGCCGCGAGAGCGCGGTAGTTGGGGACGCGATACCCTGACCCGACGGTTCCCCCGGCGCCGTGGTAGTGGAGGACTAGGATGGCATCTGGGTCGGTGGAGAGGAGGTGGAACGCGTGGCGCGTCGTGGTGTTGGTGAGAACACCCGGAGTATCTTCCGACAGGAGAGCACGTTCGTTCTGGTGGTAGACGGAAAGAGGCAGGATGTGCCAGGCAAAGAGGCGGTGGCCGTCTGGTGTGGGAATGAAAAAGGGAGTGACTTGATTGTGAAGGAATCCGAATGATTCGGGGACCGTGAGGTCTTTGAACCAGGTCATCTGCACCGCATGCAGATACACCACATGCGCTTGGAAGCTAGGCCGGGTCAACAGTCCTAGCAGGACGGCATACAATCCGACGGCGATGGCGGCCGATAGAGAGCCATATTTGACGACAGATAGCATGATGTCGCCAATTGTCATGACGAAGTGGTGAATGGGAGAAGAACAAGGGATCAGAGAGAAACTTCGAAGAGAGAGGTGAGATTGTGAGAGTGTGATGTTGTGGGCCGTGAGAATGTGATTGAGGCTGGATGGCGGTGGATCGGCGCTTTTCGCCGACACTAAAACGCGTAGTCTTGAACAGTTAGTCTGCGTTGATACTCCATATTTATGACAAGCTGCAGGGATTGTTTGGGCCAACTCTTCCAATTGATCTAAGTGTGTCATTCAGTGTGAGAGACAGAACGACAAAAGATATTTCGAGAAGTTGTGACGCACTCAACGCTTGCAGAGGCCTATGCTAGGTGAATGACCTAGTATTCTAGCCCACACAACCATCGAAACATCACCTACATTAGTGTATACATTAGTGTAACAGCAGCGTTTAGTTTCAACCTATCATCTGAGGAACAAGCGTGCCGGCGCTGTGGAGCCTGGTAATTAAACATCTCCGATGCTACCGACGCATTCCAAAACCAGATTCTCATAGCCTCAAGCGACGCAACAAGTACATACAAGGGCTACAAGAATCCTCCATGACGAATTTCACGTAGGAATTGATCTTTTTCATAGAGATCCAACTGCTAATATCATTGATTCAGTACACAAAACGTCCAGTCACTGCACCATATATTCATGTCCGGTCGCCGACGGTCGTGGACCTGCCGGCGGGGATGACGGGCGAGCAGCGCGCGGCGTTCGAGAGTCTGGCGGTCAGCCACAGGTTCGACAACGAGGGGTTGCGCGACCAGGTCACGTACTGGAGTGTCTGGTATCTGACGCCGCGGGTGTTCGAGAAGGAGGAGAGGGATCGGACGATGGCGGCGCGGGCGCTCGAGACGCAAAAGAGCTCGTCTGCGTCGTCTGCGTCGTCTGCGTCGTCTTCGTCAGCGTCATCCTCGTCATCACTAGCGGGAGCAGCAGCCGTGCATGTCGACTTTCAGACAGACGGACCCAGAAAGGAGATTGTGGTGGCGCACTGGGATCCCGATCTGTATCGCTCCAGGCTCTGGCCATTGACGTGCCTCTTCGGGATGTCGTTCGGGGCGCTGCACCTGGTGTCGTGGAATGATGTCTTCCCCACCACGGTGGAGTTGTGGCTGTGGCGGATCGCGGCATTCGTGTCCATGGGGTCGATGCTGGTGTTCATGCACTTTGAGAAAGTGGTGCTTCGATGGGAGGGGATGGTGACTATCGTGAGCCTGTCTTCGCCGGCGGTGTATCTCCTGAGTCGGATGGTGATGATGGGGGAGGTGTTTGCGGCACTGAGGGCGGAGGAGCCGGCGATCTACGATACTTACGAGGTTTCCTCCTACTGGGTCCACTTGTTATGAACGGCGCAGCTGCGTAGAGAATCAAAGATGTGAAGTGGATTGAGCCCTGACTGATGGTTGCTGAAGCCAGAGCTGACAGACTGTTCGTACTTCAGAATTGCAACTTGATTAGACCTACTGTGGATTGTTCTTTTTCAACTCTTCTGGTCAACAAGGCAAGCACAGAATATTTCGTTCTCTACCTAACACTAACTATCTAATGGACGTTTCGACGCTCACCCGCTCTTGATATCGATTGCAAGATCAATTTTCGATCTGCCCTTGGCCCCCTATCTGCTTCGTCGTGTTCAAACTCCAGAGTGATCGCGTCGACTACCTTCCACCGAAGATCGCTTAGCTCTGATCCAATTTCAATTGGCATATCACCACGGTGGACCACATTCGAGATCCACCACAAAGTCTCTCGAAAGCAATCACCCAGGTCCGGCATCCGCAGTCGTGCCCGATTGAGAAAAATATACTTGATGGGAACTGTCCGATTCAATATTTTCAGCATCCGACATTGATCCTTTCGGAGGAAATCGCGCAAGCCTCGCGTGGCTTGCATTCTTTCTAGGTCTGGTCTCAAAGGCCTCGAGTCATACACAAGGAGATATTGCGCCACGCCAGGGTTGGGTGCCGTCGTGTTCAATGGACCAGCGGGACGAACGGAAGCAACTGCCCACCAGTAGTATCTTGCAGAAAACTGATGCCAGCCTTGCCTGGTAGCAAAGAGAGCCGCGTGATATGGACGTGTCTGTGTCCTGCCGAAATGGCTCACCGTGACAGAACAGTCTCTCTCTTGCTGCGTGAGTGCGTTCTGGTGGTAGTCGTCGTCCACTACTGGTGTGGCGAGTACCTCAAAGCGGGCGCTAGTATCACCTGGGATAGATTCTGCAAGTGAACCCATGGCATTGGATGCGCTTGTCAGATTTAGCCTGTCGCTTGTGCCCCTCAACCAAGCAGGCACGTCTTCATACCTCAGCTGTCCATCTTGGCGGCCAATCCACCCCCAGATGAAATTGCGTGAAGGGGGATTTGACTCTGCAGGAGGATCTTGCCCCGTGGATGTTAAAGGCCTTGCGGATACGTCGGGCAGGTCTGTTGTTTCAGGCAGTCCTAATGGGTCTTTCCTGAGGAAGACTTTTGGCCGGGAGATCTTTCTGTGAAAGATCCTTCTCGACGAGAACCTTCTGGGGAAGAACTCTCTCGGCAAGATCTTGCTCAACCACCTTAGCTTCTGGATCTGCTTTTGGATCTGCTTTTGGATCTGCTTTCGGATCTTTCCTTGGACATGCGTTTGAACTCGCCTTGCGACTTCCCGCTTGATCTGAATCCGCTGCCGATTCCGAGCCTGTGGCGACCCTCTATTCAGATCTAATTCAGTCGCTGTTGAACTTGGTTTTTGCGTTGAAGCTTGTGATAAGCTCGCCGGCAAAGCTGGTGTAATCCCATCTGGGTTTTCCGGTGGGTTCGAAGGCTGCGGTGGGTTCAAAGGCTGCGGTGGGTTCGAAGGCTGATACGGGTCCTGAAGATTCGGTGTATTCCAAGGGTGCGGTGGGGTTGAAGACTGTATTGGGCCCTGAGGATTCGGTGTATCCCAAGGGTGCGGTGGGATTGCAGACTGCATTGGGCCCACGGACTGCGTTGAGTCCCAAGACTGCGGTGGCCTCCAAGCCTGCGTGCGATGCATTGTGAGCTTGTGCTTGATCGGTCCAAGGCAGAAGGGGACAAACACTAGCCATGGCTAACAACGTGGTAACGATATATGTACGTTCTGTTGTGGAAGAATAAGTGTGTGTATTCGATGTGCTAAAATGAGGTATGAGGAGACAGATAGAACCATGCTGGAGAGGTCCAACCTGGGGAGAGTGAGCAAAGGGTCTTCCCAGCTAGCCAGCCATGCACACGGTATGGCAGGCACGAGGGAAAGCGACTGCAAAGGCACTCATCCGTACTGTAACTGTCCGTTTAGCACCTTCTCGAGCACCGTTTTTCTGGCAAGGCAGGAAGGCTCCATCTTTGAAGTCTCCCATAGTACTAGGTAGGCCGAGGGATGTAGGAGTCGGGCATCAGATACACAATACTTACCAATTACCAGTGATAACCTCAAAAACAACCTCCCCAAACGAGAGCTTTCCATCTCCCAGTCTAGCTGACCTTCAAGGTTACCCACTATACAATCCTTTTTTAGATATCGACGATCGTCCCCATCGGATCCACCCTGGTGTCACACTAGCAGCTCCATCGCGAATCTCCACTCTCTCCTTTTTTTTCCCAGCATGTCAATAGCCTCAATCCCCGAGCATTGTCAAATCCACAAATAAATACAGTACGTAGTCAGTCCACTACCCCCTTCCAGAAGCCCCGTAGAGCCCGGTGTCGAACACAAGCCAACCCACAACCTCTGGCGCACACCCCCAGCAAACAACCACACCCACACCATATACCATACCTCAGAATGCCCATCCCCAACTACGGCGTCTGGGTCGGCCACCCGCACCGCTTCCACGCGCAAACCGCCTACCAAGACCACACGACCCCGCACATCAACCTCTTCCTGCGCGACGGCAGCAACCCGGACGACGACCGGGAACCCAACCACAACCGCAACCGCAGCGACGAAGTGCAAGTAGCGATCAACGTGAAATCCACGCAGCACGACACACGCCTGGTCTTCTGGTTCATCCGGGATTTCGCGCACCACCCGCTGGTCCACGAGCTGGCCGGTTTGGACAAGGGTTTCCACCGCATCCGCTCGCACCCGGACAACGCCGACGGCGACGACGAGCGCGAGCTCCCCTACCGCCACCAGCAGCACCACCCCACCCTCGTCGGGCTGGACTACCTGCGCACGACGCCGAAGCTCGTGCACCTCGAGGCCGGGCGGCTCCTACCGCACGACATCCCGGGCAGTGATAACGATATGCTGGACGAGCTGGAGCCCATCCTCCAGGATGCGATCCACCGGCGCGCGACGGCGTATGTCTTCGGGAGCTCGTTCGGGACGGGCATCCACGACGTGCATATGAACCAGGGCAGTCGGAAGGCGTACGAGGACGCGGTCTTCAAGGATGGCGGGCTGGTGTTTCGGTTCCCGGACGGGCGCTGGGAGGCGGTGTTCCTCGCGTTTGCGTCGCAGGCGGTGCCGACGGACTATCGCGGCAGGGCGGTGGTTGGGGGTGAGGGGCGGGACTTGGGGGAGGTTTTGGGGTGATTGATGTCTGGAAAAGTACCTAGCAGGGTGTGAAGCTTGAGTGATTGCATTATGGTTAAGTTATATAGAGATAGAACTTGGGACGGTATATAGTGTAACTGGTAGCAGTCGGAATCAGTTGCTCAAGAATCCCTTGCCAAATACCTTGTACCCCTCTCCCTTGACGAACGTCTGTTGCCACGGTTGTTGATCAGGGTTCTCGGCCAGCTCTGCAAATATCTGCGCGTGTGCCTCGCCATCGATGTGCGGTGAAGATGACCCATCCGCGTTTCGCTGGTCAACATAGTAGAACCTGTACTCTGGTCAGTAACAAAGCCCACGATACCAGAGTTCACAATTAGGACGAAACCCTCCCCGAACAAACTCACTTGTATCCCTTTTCCCGGTAAGCGATCGCCGCACACTCAATCATATGCGCCGTAGCCGACTTCCCGATCCCCAACGTGAAGAACGGAGGCACAGCAACCGTGTTCAGGGCGTTCCCCGTATAAAGGAACGTCCGTGCTGCGGAAGCAGGTAAAGTCTCGAATCCTTCAACCGCCAGCTTGGCGGCGACAAAAACACTGGCGATGTTGACGTTCAGATCGCGGGCGAATTGCTCGGGAGCGACTTTGTTGAAAACATCGTCGGCGTCGGTTAGGGTGAAGCTGGAGGCTAGTAGTTATTCCCACACCAAAGGTTAATGATTTTCTGGCATAGACTGGAGAGTGGGTTGGCTGGGGACCGGAGAACACACCATTGTAGATGACCACGCTTGGCACTCCAAGGGTAGTCTTCACGCGCGAGAAGACGTCATGCACGGCCGGTGGGTCGGCGAGGTCACATTGGATATGGAGCTGGGTCTCCGTACTGTCGTCGGGGTTGACGTTTCGAGCTGTGAGGGCGACGCGGTAGCCCTTGGCGGCGAAGTGCTGGGCTGTGTGCTGGCCGATGTTGCGGCCGGCACCGAGAAGGAGGACCACTGGGGTTTCGGTGGTGGTCATGGTGGTTGATTTTGGAGGTTCAATTCAATGTGGGTCTGGTTTGTCTGATAGAATGGTGGATTATACCGGCGGGCTCGATTGCGAGATCTCATGGGTATTTATCTCCTCGCTGGGGTGGTTGGTGAGGGGGCATTACAAATGCAAATACGGGAAGACCCTGGCGAGTATCAGCAACAGAAACTCAAAGAACGAGTGATACGAGCTTGCTTATGCAGCCGGGTCTTTGGGGTATCTCTGGGAGATGATGGATGCGGACAACTAAGGTCAACTTGGGTTCACTTACTATGGATAGGTTCCGTATTTCAAAGCCATGGTGCAATTTCCCGTTGAAACTGGGGACGGGGAAAGGAATGGGCTCATCTCTCTGCCTCATTTCATGATTTGGAAGCCTCGATAGACAGAAGTGCTCAAGCAAAACCCGAAATAGCTTACTGCCTACTATGAACAAATAGGCAGTGTCTTTGGTGGCTCGATCGAGCGATAAGCAATTTAGGATGCGCTAAGCACGCTGGCAAGAGATTCCCGCTTACCAATTCAGCGGGGTAACGTAATCGGTAAGCGAGCGGGCAGTGTAAGCAAGCGGGCAGCCGTGCGCGTCAGTTTCGCGTTCTTCAACTTGAAGCAATTCAACCACCAATAATTCCACCAAAAATGCCTCGATCGTCAAAAGCTTTGGTGGAACAAGAAGGCCGAATCTGCCTTGCTATTAAAGCTATTCGAAAGGGCAAAATTCCGCTTGTAGCCGAAGCTGCGCGTGTTTTTAACATTTCACGAACAACTCTCCAACAACGCCTGCAAGGAGTTCAATCTCGCTGCAATACACGTGCCAACTCTCATAAACTGACTCTTCATAAAGAGGAGGCTTTAAAGAATTGGATCTTCTCGCTTGTAAAGCGTGGGCTTCATCCTCGGCCGTTACATGTTCGGAAAATGGCTAATATTCTTCTCCAAAGACGTGACTCGAATTCTGCAGCCTCCGTGGGCGAGAAATGGGTATACAACTTTGTAAACCGCAATGAAGCTTTAAAAAAACGATTTTCTCGAAGACTACACTATAAACGTGCAAAATGCGAGGATCCAAAGATCCTTAGTAAGTGGTTTGCCCGGGTTGAAGCCGTAAAGGCAGAATACAGCATTCTTAATAAAAATATCTGGAATTTTAATGAAACAGGCTTTGCTATGGGTATGGTGGCTACAGCTTGTGTAATTACACAATCTAACTGTATAGGTAAGCCGTTTCTTATCCAGCCTGGTAATCGCGAATGGGTGACTTCAATTGAGTGTATCAACGCCGCCGGTGCCGTGTTGACTCCGTACGTGATTCTTAAAGAAAAGGTCTATATTGAGGCCTGGCTTCAAGGCCGTGTTCCATATAATTAGCGTATCAACTTATCGCCAAACGGCTGGACTTCCAATGAAATTGGATTACATTGGCTTCGTGAACACTTTATTCCGGCTACTAAGAACCGGCGGACTGGGCGATATAGCCTTTTGATTCTTAATAGGCATAATTCTTATTTAACTCCGGAATTTAATAATATCTGCAGTCAAAATAGCGTTATTCCTATCTGCATGCCTCTGCATTCTTCGCATCTTTGTCAGCCGCTTAATATAGCTTGCTTCGCGCCGTTAAAACGAGCCTATGGCGGCTTAGTGGAACGGCTAACTCGCCAAGGCGCCCATCATATTAATAAGGTTGATTTTTTGGATATATACCCAGAGGCACGTTCTCTTGCCTTTAAGGCTTCAACTATACAAAGTGCCTTTAAGGCTTCAGGATTGGTTCCGTTCCAGCCAGACGAGGTGCTTGGCCAGCTTGTTTTACAACTACAAAAGGCTACTCCAACAAACAGCGTCACCACTACATCAACACTGCCAAAAACGCCTAAGAATACGAGGCAGTTGAAGAAGCATGAAACAACAATTAAAAGACATCTTTGTAAACGCACAATTAGTCCTTCCTCGCAAATGAAAGCAGCCTTGGCCTATATTGTAAAGGGCTGCGAGATCGCCTTCAACCGGACTGCCTTGCTTGAAGAGGAAATTAATGAATTACAAGCTGGGCTGGAGAGGCAAAACACTAAAAAGAAGAGGTCATATCGCCAAATGGCAGGCCTTAATAGCCTCACCGTTGGCGAGGCTATAAACGCGTTTACACAGGCTTGCGAGGCTGATCAAGCAAATGGCATCCAACCGGTGGAAACGGCTGCGGGTGATGAACAGCCTCGCCGCCGGGCACCACCTCGCTGCAGCGAGTGTAATACACTTGGCCATACAAGAACAAGATGCCCTACACGTTAAAACACCATGTAAACACGAAATTTTATGTATATAGTGGATAATAATTGCTTCATCTTTTCATGGAAGTCCGCGTTGACGCGCACGGCTGCCCGCTCGCTTACACTGCCCGCTCGCTTACCGATTACGTTAATGCATCAGCAGAGCTCTTACATTCAGACTTGAGAAACCTCCTTGCAAAAGTAATGATGATTCCTAATGAAGTACACTCTGAGATGAAGCTCATGCCTTAAATTAAGTTTTTCTGATCCAGAAGCAAAAGCAAAATGAGATCAAGTTGTTAATGGCATAAGTAGAAGCTTAGACTACTATTGGTAATGGTGCGGCCAGAAAAGTGAGCAATATGTCAATCTGCCCTTCTGTCCTGCGCCTTACTTCAGATCCGTCCTGAATGTCAGCATAGTAAGTATCCGCTATGCTATACCCAAAGTCTTTGTAATGTCCCTTGGTAAAGGTCATTCAAGCCCTCAAAACCACCGATACAGATAGCTCACGAGTAGGCCCGTGGACGTCCAACGGACCTAATCCGGAGAACGGTGTGCGGGCGCCTTCGTCCTAGGCTGTTCTCCCTCGATCTCAACATCGCCATCACTGTCAGCATTCATATCAACTCGCCTCAGGCATGCTCGCTTCCGCAGAGCTGGCACAGATCGAAATGGGAAGTCCTCCACAGTCAAGTTCCTCCATTTCTCGTGGGTGTGGAGACCATCGAATGACGCGAGTAAATACCGACGGTCGAACTTTGCCAGCTCCGGAGAAGGACTTGATGACTTTTGACGGAGAGCAGTTAAGTGAGCACGGACCATAAGCTGTATGGTACAGTCTATATGAATGAGCGCAGTCTTCTCAAGACAGTATGTAGTACCTGACTTACACTTTAGGAATTCTTGCCCCAGTGAAGAGCAGTCTTGAAACGAGACGACACTCGTAGCCCAAGAGAAGATGTACGAAGCCCATTCTACATCGTATGCGGCACTCAGGGCACAACGTAGCTCCTTGAAATCTGTGCATTGTGCGAGTCTCTCTCGCTCGTTCTCTGGCTGGGACAACACCCAGCGCTCGTAGCATTTGGGTGCATGCTTCAGACCGTGACTCTTCCAGATCCCGTAGAATTTGCGGACCCGCTCGACTGCTTGCTTGTAAGGATGACCAGATTCGATCTCCGGGAATGCCCCTTTCACCGGCCACTCGACTCGTGTATTGTCGAAGCCTGCTATGAACTGCCGCTGCGCGAAACGCTTCAGCTTGGCGGCTGTATCCGGATTCGCCTCGAGTGACGGGTATCGGGACTTCCCTTGCGGTTTGCATGTAGTCGTAGGATTTTCTTGGACCGTTTCCTTGGTAAGAATTGGAAGTGGTGAAGGTGACGACGATGAGTTGGTTGGCTCGGTAGGATGAAGGTTCGGACTGGAGCTGAGATCCTCCATCGTAATGGAAGCCTAGAAGTTTAGAATTGTTGATCTGAGCCCACCGGGATCAGTAACTTGGTGGGAGGGTAAGAAGCAGAAGCACTATTTGGCAGTTTCCAGAATGTCGCAAACCACTCAAAGCTTTGGTATCAGAAAATGACTGACTATAGTCAACGAGTATGTGTTGTGTCTGACGACGCACGGTGACAGGAGGATAAAACCTGAAAGATACTGAGGTAAAAGATCAGAAGATGCGAGGAGAAATATGATCGGTATTCAGGGTAGTCGATTGCAGTTGGATGAACCATGCGTGTTCAAGTCAGTAGGTTTTTAAACTATTCCTTTCGTCCAGCAGCAGAAGACTACAATTCTGAGCCAACAAGTGTTTCGAGGCAGCGGAGCTTGTCAGCTGAGAAAAACCTGCAAACATCGCCATCATACTCGTAGGCATAGTAGGCATGATCTCCGTGGTAAGTGCCTTACTGCTATTTTCTCTACATCCGTTGACAGGCCCAGTGTACAAGTAAACTGACAAGATGCATCAGCCAGCGCCAGTGGCAACCTCTATCTCCCAGCCGACTCCCGAACAATGCTCATTTGTCCATTTGATTCTGGATCCAGGGGAAATCCATATGCTTGTCCCGATCTAGCCAGAGCTTATCACGACTGCTGCTTCACTTTATGCACCATGATTGGCTCCAAATTGGCTCATTTCACCCTGATTGTTGCAACCATGCCAGTTCATGCCAGATAACAGTAATGCAATCCTGCAAACTTAGCCCGCTAGCGCTGTGAACCCTTCTTTGCACAAATTATATACTTCGGTACAGAGTACCTTGTATGCCACAGCAAGATCCCCATCTCCCCATCTGAGACAACAATTCTTGCCGCTTCCAAGTGAAAGCGGATTTGTGATCAGAAAGGATGATTGCTAATGCTTATTCGGCGGACGCGGAAGAAATTCCGCGCTCTCCCCCTGGAATCTCGTAAGCGGGCCCCAGTTTTCAGGCCCCACCCATGATTGCATTGATTGCATTGATTGCATCCATTCGACCCCGCCATTGCTCGTCTCTACGCATATATACCTTACGTGTACTCGTCCTGGTCTCTCACTTCTCGCTCACTACAACTGTCACTCTCCTCTCATCTCGATCTCCCTTATCCACCAGCTCCAATTTTCTCTCCACAACCGCCAAAATGGTCCTCAAGCTTCACGGCCTCGCCATGTCGACCTGCACCAAGCGGGTGCAGGTGGTCCTCAACGAGAAGGGCGTCGACCACGAGTTCGTCCCTATCGACTTCGCCAAGGGCGAGCACAAGTCCGAGGCCTACCTCGCCAACCTCCAGCCCTTCGGCAAGGTCCCCGCGCTGGAGGACACCGAGACCGGCGTGAAGATCTTCGGTACGTTTGCTCCGCTCCCAGCCTCCCGCACCGCCAGCTCTAACCATCCTCTCTCTCCCCCACTGCAGAAAGCAGAGCCATCGGCCAATACATCGCCTCCAAGTACCGCGGCCAGGGCAACGAAGTCTCCCCGCCTGAGTCGGACCTAAAGGCCTTCGCTCTGTACCAGCAGGTACGCTCCTCGCCCCTACCTTCCCCCCCCCCGGAACACAATTTCAGTCAATTCCTAACCCATACATTCCTACACAGGCTCTCTCCGTCGAACAATCCTACTTCGACCCCGCCGTGTCCGGTATCGCCTTCGAGAAGGTCTTCAAGGCGTTCAAGGGTCTGGGCCAGACCGATGAGGGCCGCGTGCAGGCGCTGGTCGCCCAGCTGGACGCCGCCCTGCAGGGCTACGAGCGCATCCTCTCCAAGCAGAAGTACCTGGCCGGCGACAACGTCACCTTGGCGGATCTGTACCACCTCCCGTACGGGGCCTTCGTCGAGCCGTTCGGCTTCGCCGAGCTCCTGCCCAAGTACCCCCACACCCAGAAGTGGTGGGAGGAGCTGAAGGCCCGCGAGAGCTGGAAGAAGATCGCGGATGCCAAATAAGTAGCTTGTAGTAGGAAAGTTTGATTTATGAAGCGAATTGATATGATTGTTTTTCACACATTTTCTTTTTAGCTATGTGAGGAAGGTGGGATTTTGGAGGTCCGGGTCGTACTAGAGGGGTTTGGAAATGGCACGCGAGTGAGAAGAGCGTCTGTACAATTGATCTTCTACGCTGTGGGAGTGAGGAGCATCAACGTATGTACATTCCCACCTAGTCCACCACTCCAGCGGGAAGTATCACCACGTAATCCACTGGCGCAGGCTCAACGCCATCCGGCCGGCCGACGATCTTCAACTCATCCCCCGTCTGGATCTCGACGCCTCGAAACGTGACCCGTGTCGCCGAGTGGCCGTCCAAGTAGATGGAGACAGAATTGCCCAGCGAGTGGTTGCGGAAATTGCCGACCCATTCGCCCACGACTTTATTATTGAGACTCAGTGTCCAGTGCGACTCGCCACCATATAGGTCATAATAGTTGACGCCTATGTCGTACGTCCCCGATGGAAAGCTGAGCATAGTCTTTGCTGTCCCGGTTGTTGAGTTCGACGTGGTCACAATGGCCGTTGCATTCGAGGCCGTCTCGAACGGACTGACCGTGTACGGTCTGTATCCGTCCAGCTTCATGCTCTCCGCCTCGATACGCCAAGGATGATGGCTCACCCGTCCCTTCTGGTCAGAGATGTCCGTAAGGTTGAAATAGAAGTTGTTGATCGCATCTCGCCAGACGATGGAGTGCCCAGCTTGGTATATGAGTCGATCGAGTACCGCGTCGTATCTTTCCTTGTCAATCAGATCGTGTAGAGATTTCCATTGTGTGACAAAGGTCTGCGCAGTTTCCGCACCGGCATGGTGGGCATCGTAAAAGTGCTGGATGACGGTCTTGCCGGAGTGGAGTCGATGCGTCCAGGGGACGTGGTGGAACCAGAGAACCAGATCATCGGGAGTGGAATTGAGGTACTCATATCGTTGGGCAATCTCGGTAGGATATTGACCTGTGTATCCGGTTCCGTTTCCCACGGTTCGATCCATCCCCACGGACTCGTGGTCTGCTCGAGTCCACTGACCCCATCCGTTGTTGTCTTGGGAGGCGGGGCTTGGGCCGTAGTGCGTGTAGAGGATGTCAGTCAGGGTCTGGATGCCTAGATTTCCACTGTAGTTCTCGTAGGCGGGCCAAGAGGCCATGGAAATGTTGGTAATGGTATTGATAACCTCAGGGTGTGCGCCGAAAGTAAGCCGGATCCAGTCTTGCAAGATGCGCTCCGAATCATCGGTCGGACTCCATGCAAGTCGACCATATGCGTATAGATTTGACATGGCAATGTGGCTACCTAGCCATGTCGTATTGGTACCAACATTCACGACAGCCGCCCAGCCGCTAAGGGTACGATTGAATCGATCTCCGGATATAATGTCTCGGACCCGGGAGGGTTTGTGGTCAACTCGAAGGTCGAAGTCGAGAATAGTTTTCCACAGAGGAGGAAGGTAGACGAGGTGATTCTGCTGACCCAGATACTCCTGGCTGACCTGAAGCTCAATCGCAGTATTGGTCTTGAAGAGGTTGGCGAAAAGGGGCGATACGGGCTCGCGTACCTGAAAATCAATGGGCCCGTATTTGATTTGCACAACCACATTCTCCTCGAACTCGCCATCTAGATCTTTGAAGTACTGAACTGCCGCCTTGGCTCGGTCTGCCTTCCAATCTGACTCATTCAAGTTACTGTCGTAGACAAACGCCCGGTACATAAGAATGCCCCCGTGCGGCTGAAGAGCTCGTGCGAAAAGATTTGCACCTTGCGACAACGTCCGATTATATGTGTTGGGGCCTGGCTGACCTTCGGAGTCAGCCTTGACTAGATACCCTGCCAGATCGGGAACATGATCATATAAGCTGTTTGTGATATTGTTCCACCAGGCAACAACATTTGCATCAAGCGGATCGAAGGTGTCTAAGCCGCCTAATGTCTCGGGAGATGCGAAGTTGAGCGAAACGCCGATCTGCACACCGTAAGGTCGACATACATCTGCAATCCGAGCAAGTCCCTTGATATTTTCAGACGAAAGTAGAGTTGCATTCGCATTGACGTTATTGACGATCAAGCCGTTGATCCGAGTCGACGCAAGGAGGCGAGCATATTGCTTAACTGGTGCCAGGTCATCGACGACCCGACCGTTCTTAAAGAAAATCGACGATCCACCGAAACCTCTCTCAATCGAGCCATCCATGTTATCCCACTGATTGACCCAACGTATCGGCGCATGAGGGTTGCCTGTATAAGTAGCATGGGAGAAGTTTCCCTGGGCTATCAGGGAAAGGTACTCGTATGCTCCATATAATGCCCCTCGCTCGCTCTGTCCTAAGATTTGGACAGATTTGCCAGTCGATCGCAACCAGAACCCATCCTGATCGAGTTCGGGAATGCCAGTAGTGGCGTTGCATTTATGCCGGAATTCCTCAAGTGTCGCAACCAAGATTGAGGATGATGCGTCACAGCGTGATTGCGTGGCTGTCAGATCTTTAGAGAAGATCGACTGGAATCCGGACTTCAACTCAACGCCCGCTGTTCCAATTGGGCTTCCGTCGGTGCCATTGAACAGAGTAAGATGTGAAGGTAGACCCTGCAAGCAAGAAGAATCACAGGGTACCGGAGCGAACCGTAACCAGCCAGCGAACCCATCCTCGGCCGCTGCCAGGGGCAGTAAGAGGCCCGATACTGAAAGGGCGAAGCCAAACCGGACCATTTTATCATCCAATCTGGAAACAATGTGTTGAAGACAATCCGAAGACACAGTCAAGCATCTTTGACATTCATATATGATAATCAACGAGTACTCTTCTCATCCCCCCGCATTATCGGACCACAAGCATGGGGAAGTGGCCTCATGCTAAATGCTGCATTCAGGCTGTTATCGCTAACCAGGTTACCCGATGAAGCCGAGTAGATTTCAGCCATGATGCTTAGCTGTGGGCTTAATGAGCTCATGGCCGTAGATAGCGCTGCCCTAGTGAGCTATCAGTTACGATCAGGGTTAGCAAAGTTTCAGCGAGTATAATGAGAAACGGGCATACAATTAGGACGGCCATGAACGATGAGTAGCAATTTTGGGGGGAACTTGGCCAATTTTGCCGAAAGCCTGAGTTGCGTCACTGGTTAGCCGACATGCAGCGTGTCTGCCACGGAGAATCTCCGGGGTTTGTGATGCAACATGGTGGAAGAACAGGCGATCGCCCATTTTAGCCAATTTACAATTGACAGGAATCCGAGGATCCTTTGGAGCAGACGATCGGTCAGATCAGCGTCTTGACACTCTTTTGGCCGAGCGGTCTACGCTCATCAACAATACTGAAGAGCTCAGAATCGCGCTAGTCCGAGACGGGTAGCACCATACACGTGACTTCATTTTCTATATCAGGTATAGCGTGCTCTTTCCCTCAAAGATCTAATGTCATCAACACTTGCAAGTCAACCAGACATATAATCTCATGCTTGTCCGAGGACTATGCCAAGCTACATGAGAACTTGAATGAAAACCAGCCATTTGGTGTGAGGATGGCTGCTGGCACTCCCACAACTGCCCGCAGCTTTCGGGCCCGCGCGGTATGCATCCTCCTTCCGCTCCTTGTGTTGAGTGAAATAGCAATTGACCCATCATAGTGCGACAATTGTCGTCTTCGCAAAGTATATTCCCCTTTAAATAGGGTAGACTCAAGGGCCATCATCTAATAAGCATTATAACAGATCAAATGCGACAAGACTAGTCCCTGTTCGAGCTGTGGCACTTTGGGGATACCTTGCAGACCAGTTGGAGGACAGTCGACTGCTTCGGAGACGCCTCGCAACAGCATACCAGATGACTAGTATGAGGCTTTGAGCTCATTGCGAGGCTACCAGGCTGATCTGTTGCATAGTGAACACCGATTCTCTGCGTTACAGGAACAGCTTGCCACAATTCAGCAGACACTCGAACACATCACGCAGTCTTCCAACTCATCTAGCCCGGCCAAGCCGGCCCGGGAGTCGCCTCCATCGGGACCGACAATACCTCCATTCGAAGGCCACTCGTCTTTCCACCATGAAACTCTGGTAGCCAGGGATGCTGCATATTCTGCCGTGGACACTGCTCAGAATGGGCAACTAGGCGACTATGTGTCAGCCGCACTTGCGTCACTTCAAACCAGCCTTGATAGGCACCGCGCATCAGTAACGCACGGGGAGACGCAGCCCAGCACTCAGCCAAAAGACCAGTTACTTCCTGTAGAGTTGGTCATCGCCGTGGTAAAGAAAGTCAAAGGTTCGTTTGTACCTCCTCCCTTCCTCGTGATTGACAATTGACGCAGGGCAGCACAACCTCCGTTCACTTTGGTCAGTCAGTCCTGGATTGACGCACCTCGCATAGAGTCTCTTTGTCACTCCATATACTTTCCACTCGATCCAGTCCCTGCTGGAACGTTTACACTCTTCTACGGGCTCTTCTTTTATGTCATACGCGACTATTTCCACGCACAGGATCCTGACCTCGCGCGTTATGACTTGTCATCAGCACTGAAAACATGCGAAGCACAGCTTGATGCAGGTCTAAGGGAACCCGCCATCATGGTTGAGCCAACGTTGGAGAAGATACAAGCACTGCTAATTGGAGTGAGTAGCTCAATCCTCGTGCTTGAATTGGTCTAACAGGTACAGATAACAAAATCGCAAGAGGAATTCGATATTCAGCGGTGCTGGACATATTTATCGTTGGCTTTCAATATGTGCCAAACCATGGGACTGCATCGGCGTACAGCATTGAAAAACGACCCACTACCCATTGCAGAGGCTAAACGCCATGCCTTCTGGGCACTGTACACGATTGACAAGAACATCTCTCTGAACATCGGCCTGACATCTCACTTTCAAGACCATGATATTGATGCCGACCTCTTCATGCCATCAGAAGACCCAAAGCAACGTCCCTGGGACTTGATGAGTATTGTTCGCATGGAGTTTGCCAGTATTCAAGGAAAAGTCTACGATCAACTATACTCAACATCTGCTTGTCGGGCCAGCGATGAGCAGAGAGCTGCAGCGATCGAAAAGCTTTCCTCGGACTTAGAGGCGGTTCGAGATAAGTTGCTGACGGTAAAGCCTGGCTCTGTCGTTCTAAGATTGATATCTAACGCTTACCGCAGATCGACGTAAGCTTGGGTCTTTATGCTGACTCCTTGCACGGCATTGCGGCTT
The DNA here is from genome assembly GCF_003184785.1 of Aspergillus japonicus CBS 114.51. Taxonomy (NCBI): domain Eukaryota; kingdom Fungi; phylum Ascomycota; class Eurotiomycetes; order Eurotiales; family Aspergillaceae; genus Aspergillus; species Aspergillus japonicus. Next base: position 164,698 of record NW_020291658.1, on the reverse strand, counting down.
GTGCTGATTTCATCGCTTACTCCGTGTTGACTGTCATCTATCGGGCTCAGACTCGACCGGGGGATGCCATGGCAATCTCATCGCGATGCTACGAGATTGCTACGTTAGCACTTCACAGTCACCTCAAATGCTTTACATACTTCCGTGGCCGGCAAACCCACAAACAAACCGAATATGTGAATTGGTACGTTCCCTGATACCTACGAAACTAATAGCGACTTACCAAGTATAGGATATTGCTCTATCCTTCCTTTACACCTTTTGTCATTGTGTTCACCCACGCCATTACCACCGCAAGCGCGGTTGATCTAGCCCTTTTGCAGGACACCGTGAGCTCTTTGGAGCTTATCAAGGGACTATCGCGGGGTTCAATGCATCTATACACAGTGTGCGAAGCATTTGTCAAGGCTGCTCAGGTTCTAGTTAAATCTCGACAAACATTGTCCGGCATCGAACGTCACCAGGATGGATCACTTGTCATGCCTGCCGCGCACGGGGCGGCCAACATTGCTTTCCCAGATGTCTCATGGCCAGAAAACACCTTTGATTCTCTTATGAGCCAGACCGACATTTCCATGTTCTTGAACGACTTCATTGGGGCCAATCGATCGGTGATGGATATCTTGAATTCAGATTACATGAGTTAAATTATTCAGATGTGACTTATTATACCTATGCGCCCACACGCCGCGGTCGCGTTTTCGACGCCTTCCGACCTTATCCCTCAATCACCCTTCAGAAGACATACTTTTCTGCTGTCAGTCACAGGGCCAACATTCAGTGGGTGGGAATGACTTACTGGGATGAACAAATACGGAACCCGTCGTTCGTACTCACGCCATGCTTCCCCATATCTCTCGCGGCAGCGTTCGATATCGCGACGAGCACGGTGGATAATCATCACGGTGAAAAATATGGAATAGAACCATGGGAACGGTGATTTGAAGCCGGTGATCAGTCCCCATGAAAAAGCAAAAAACCAGTCACAGGTGTAATGGACCTTCCGGGCCATACCATCTGCTAGATATCAGCCATCATTCCAATGTCATCGGGAGCCGGATCAACTTACACCAACCGCTGCACAAAATAGAGTCTCCAGTCTTAGTCGCAATTGACTTCGGGTTCTTCACAGCCCTCCATGGAAGCTGTGGGAATGTCCTGCGCGTCACAGAGACACCCCTCTCTTGAGCACGGAAGATGTTCTTCTGACTGTTGCAAGTGTCCCAAACCCAGTACATGAACAGATATAGAGTAGCCCACGCAGCCACAATCGCTGGGTTCCATCGGTATGTTGACGGATCGTGGTTCGCCAGATACAGGGTGCAATGGCAGTAGCTCATGGGAACACCAGCGAGGTTCCAGAAAATGAGCATGAAGCCCCATTTCTCATAATACATGTCCCTAGCTCTAATCAGCTCAAGCCCTATCCAAGCTTCTGAAAGCACCTACCAGCTAGTGATGATTAGCTCTTCGCCTTTCGCACAGGCATTCGCATACAAGAAGTGTGCCATGAGCAGGAAAGCGACCTCGCCCGAGACAAACCCGAGCTCTTCCCATTGTTTTAATGCCGTACCCAAGGTCAACAAAAACAGTATGTACCACGGAATGCGAACCTCGAAGAACATCTTCATGTCGATCCATCGGAATAAGCGGGGATTCAGCTCCGCTCCCATGAAAAAGTCATAAACGTGCGATCCAGTCATCCGATGCTGGCATCCCCTCATCAGGGCGGAGGCATACGCGACGATAGAAACCAGAAACCCGGAGCAAATGGCGACGGACATTAGGGGACCAAACTCGGTGATGAGAGTGGTCAAGGGGAAAAGCCCGGTGAAATGCAAGACCAGCGCAGCCACAATGGTGACATACCAGGAGGCGGCGGCTGAGCAATAATAATCGAGTTGCTTGCCATTCAGGTGTGGCAGGCACTTTCCCTTACCGTATACTCCGGGCAGATAGAGGTATCCAAGCCCTTCCAAGACGAGAAACGTCCAGTATATGACCCAAGCTTTGCGATGAGGGAAGGCATGTGTGTAGGCGAGGTCGAGAAGGTGTGATCCAAATTCAGCGAGCGATTCTCCAGGGCGTGGCAAGGGAAGTTGGCCGTCGTAGAACGTCGCCCCGATGTACATATAGTACATGAGGAGTGGAAAACCAATCATGAGAAGCGCAACTCCCGGTGCGCCTCCGAATTCAAAGGTAATCGGTTCATCTTCATAGGAAGCGCTGGTTGTCTCGAGTTGTTCTGTTCTTTGACGAGGTTGATGGATCTCGGGCTGTTGGCTGTAACTCGGAAGTGTCAGTCAGTATACCGTCCAGGCTCGGATGACGAGACCCAAACATCAAAGGCACGAACCTATCAGCAGTACTGATCGCGGACATCTTGATGCTTGTAATGATTCGACCATGGCTCAAGAAAAGAATAACCCTAGAGATTTATACTCAACCATTGACGTCCATTTCCAAACTCGACTGTGAGCTTGGTTTCCATGCTCTCCGTTCCCTCCGTGCTCTCCGTGCTCTCCGTGCTCTCCGTGCTCTCCGTGTTTTCCGCGGAGCCCGCGGACTCCACGGCCGCCCTGGTCAGCCGTTTACTGCCTGGGGCAAGCAACGGAGGTTCAGGTTGCGACCGTCGTGTCCTCATTTCTCTGGCTTTGTTTCTGTTGAAGAGTGCTTTGGGGCCGAATTATTCCATCAGTCTCTTCTGAGTATGAAGTAGTTCCGCAATACTGATGGCCATTTAGCGCGCCATTATGTCTTGGGGGGACCATCACCCAACAACGAAGCCATTCTGATTCTCATTTTCAGTCTTCGGTCTTTGTCTGTTATTTTATTATAGAGGGCTCGTCTGTTGTACAATTATAGATTTTCGCTCGAGCGATATGATTACATACCAGGAACGACCTCTGCCTCCAGTGCAAGGAAATCTCCACGAGCCACTCTCCGACCTCCCCACTGGCCACAAGCTCTCTTCCCAAGTTAATTCCATAACCGCCCGACTATGAGCCAGGCAGACACCAATATTGCTTGTCACGGTTATCACAATCTTTCCCCGATATTATTCGTGGCCCTACAGCCCTATGGGTTTGATTCTGCATGGGCTGTCCCTTCCGCGGCGGCAAGCTGACCCCCATGATTGGCCCGCATGAAAACCGCTCACCTCTTGCTCTCAGGATCTGCCCCATTCACCCCCAGCTAAGCTTTCTCACTGGGATCACAACGCGTCTCGGATGCAGGTGACGGGCCTCGTCTGTGATGTATCAGCCATCGCCCGCATAGTCGATGTCTGGGCCCCCTCACTCTGCACCCACATCGAACCTGCCGAATCACACCCTGGAGTATAGCGCCCAGCAGCAGGGCTAGCATGCGATCTCGTTGGCGGACTCCAGCGCCATCCCTGCTAGGCCTCCAGAATATGATTGCCTAACGATTGAAGTTGCAATCCACCTGAGGGGAAAGGAGATATAACCACTGTCCCCGACCGAGAAAGCATTCATCCAATTCTGAACACAAGCACATCTCTGAGCCACTGCATGCCAGGCATATCAATCACTAGACCTTAGAAGAATATCCTTCAAAGCCTTGTGTACCCGACCAACCCGAGACAGACCCTGAGACAAATCCACATCATGGGCCTCGCCAAGATCATCGGCAAGGTCATCATCATCCCCATCCTCTTCTGCATCTTCGTCGGATGCGTCATCTACTTCCTCATCAAGTACCGGCGGGACCGCAAGCGCGAGAAGAAGGAGGATGAGATCCGCGCACAGCAGTTCCAGCAACAGCAGCAATACGTGCAGTATCAGACGCAGCAGGCGGTGGCGGCGCAGTACGGGCAGTCGCCGTACTACCACCAGGCGACCGCCGACGACTCGACGATGAAGAGACCCGAGCCGGTGTTCTATCCGGTGCAGGCTCATGCGGGGACGGAGGGGGTTTGATCGAGAGACTGTCAGAAGGTGAGCGGAGATGTTTTTGAGTGAAGCGTAATGAATAAAGGGAATGGAAGTTGCTGATTTCTTGTGGACTATCGTTTGTAGGTTTGTTCGTGTGATACCTATTTCTTGGATTATGAGTGGAAGACCTCGTGGTTGGCTGCGGGTTGGGCTATATCTCATTGGCTTGAATATGAGGGAAGTATTTTTCTGAGCCCGGGTTGCTCTTGTTCTTGCTCGTTTGTCGATGCTGCAAATGAGATCTGAATTTGTGTACTTTTGCCTGCTCCATTGGAAGGTTGATGGGAGGATTTCTGGTTATAGTTTGAGTGTCCCTAGCCACAAGTCTCTGGTTTAGATCTCTTGTCCCGACCTAATTGCCCACCGATGCTTCGGTCTTCTGAGACCCCTTCAAGGACTAATAGTATATCCCCATCTGGCGGAGTACACTTATCAGTTTCAATCCTCGCCTGTTGCCAAGGAAGGTAGACCAGTAACTTGATTCTCATCAGAGACATAATAATCCAGCCCCACTCCTTCGCGACCGAAGCACCCAACTCCCTGAATAAACACCACCAACCCGGTGCCCCAAAACCCCGACCTACCAGCAAACATTCATGTATAGCACAAATCAGACCGTAATTACTATACTATTCACAAACATGACCCTGAATCAATATCCCCCTAACCCTTAATATACCAACCCCCCTATCGACGATAAAACATGACTCACGAGCCCCCCCGTCCCGGATATATTAATTAATCTGGACCCCCTTCCCCCCTCCCAGATCCGAAACCCGATATACACCGGAATATCCAGTACCTGAGTCAGGGGCTTTTTTGCATCGATCAGACCCTGGATCCCGGCTCCGATCGTTCCTTGAAAGACGGGGGAAATTCGGAGATTGAGTTTGGAGATTCTACTAGAAGATTGGTGGTTCGGAGGTTTGGAGGGATTGGGATGTAGGAGGCGGGACCCCGGGGATTGCATGATCGTGCGGTGGTGTTTTTGGCTGGGGCCGGGGG